>NC_041232.1:36926063-36953654 GCF_002837175.3 Physeter macrocephalus
TCCGCGGCATGCGGGATCTTCCCGGACCTGGGCACGAACCCGTGTCCCCTGCATCAGCAGGCGGACTCTCAACCACTGCGCCACCAGGGAAGCCCTCATCATTATTAAACAAAAGGTAATTAAACACCAAACTCCACTTGCTAAGCAGAAACTGAAATTATACTATTCTAAGGCATTACAATTGGAGAAATGACAGCCCAGCTGCCTAAGATAAAGCACTGTCATACTTTTGGAAATTAAAAGATAAAAATATTCTCTCCTTTCTTGAGGTATCTCCTCTCTCCAGCCTGTCTGGAGGTGATGGTCTCCAAAGGCTAAGGCTTATGCAGGAGAAACAAAGAGGACTATTAGATTAAAGGCTTTTCCTCCTAAGGAGAGTTGGCCTAATAAAATTATTCTCTCTAAAATGCAAATCAAGACCACAATGAGGTATCACCTCACACCTGTCAGAACGGCTATCATCAAAAAGTCTACAATGGGCTTCCCTGGTGGCTCAGTGGCTGAGAGTCCGCCTGCCGATGCAGGGGACGCAGGTTCGTGCCCTGGTCTGGGAAGATCCCACATGCTGCAGAGCAGCTAGGCCCATGAACCATGGCCGCTGAGCCTGTGCGTCCAGAGCCTGTGATCTGCAACGGGAGAGGCCACAACAGTGAGAGGCCCGCGTACCACAAAAAAAAAAAAAAAGTCTACAAATAATAAATGCTGGAGCCGATATGGAGAAAAGGGAACCCTCCTACACTGTTGGTGGGAATGTAAATTGGGGCAGCCACTATGGAAAACAGTATGGAGTTTCCTTAAAAAAAACTAAAAACAAAAAACTAAAAACTAAAAACAGAATTACCATACGATCCAGCAATTCCATTCCTGGGTATATATCCAGAAAAAATGAAAACACTAATTTGAAAAGATACATATACCCCAATGTTCATAGCAGCACTATTTACAATAGCCAAGACATTGAAACAACCAAAGTGCCCATCAATAGATGCTTGGTTTAAGAAGGTGTGGGATAAATATACAATGGAATATTACTCAGCCATAAAAAAGAATGAAACATTGCCATTTGTAGCAACATGGATGGACCTAGAGAATATCACACTGAGTGAAGTAAGAAATGCATGCTTAAACTATTTCTAAATACATGCGTTGTCTACACTGCATAGAAATCCAAGGGATCTGGGGCAGAGTGGGGGTGTAGGGGATGGATGCATGTTGTAGAGTGAAATAATATATGGTATGAGAGAGGCTTATCATATACAGGAAGAGACAAAATATTTACATCCTAAAAATCGCCAGTGAATGCGTGTCAAGATTTGTCAACTGTGCAAGTTGAATATACACAGGCTGAAAAACAAATACTATAGGATATCACTTATACGTGGAATCTAAAAAATAATGCAAATGAATCTATATGCAAAACAGAAAGACTCACAGACATAGAAAACAAACTTAGGGTTACCAAAGGGGAAAGGGAGGGGGGAGGTATAAATTAAGAGTATGGGATTAACAGATACAAACCACTATACATAAAATAGATAAGCAACAGGATTTAATGTATAGTACAGGGAACTATATTCAATATCTTGTAATACCCTGTAATGTAAAATAATCTGAAAAAATATATATATGTAGATTTATATATCTATATAACTGAATCACTTTGCTGTATACCTGAAACTAACACAATATTGTAAATCAACTATAGTTCAATTTTTAAAATATTATTCTCTATAATGCCCTGGGAATGAGAAAATTTCTGACTTCCCTTAAGTGGTTCTCCCCCATGCTCAATTTATTCATGGAAAGAATTTTCTTTCCTGTATATTTAAACAATAACACATAAATATTCCAAAATTCTGTGGGAATATAAATGAATTTAATGTAAAAGGAACTGGTCATGCCTTTTTTTCACTTAACATATATTGAGTACCTCCTGTGTGTCTGGCACTGCAAAGAGATGAAAAAGGACATGAAGCATCACCCTGACTGGAGCAGAGTCACGGAGAGATGCAACATACAAATATGTGACATTTCACTCAGGACCCAGTAAGGAAAACAGAAACCACTCCAGGTTTTTCAACAAAGACCATTTGAAGTAAGGAATTGGTTGCACAGGTGACGGAAGCATTGATAAAAACAAAGAGGGGTGGTGAAGCAACACAGAGATTAACCAAATCAGGAAACCATTACCACACCTAGAGGATAGAGGAGATGTTAACAGAACCCAGAAACCTCAGAAAAGATGCAGCCCCTGCTGGAAACTGGAAAAACACTCTCAGAAACACAGAAAGAGAGAGAAGGAGAGAGACCCAGCCCTCCATTCCCTCCTTCCAGGGCCTCCCTTAGACAGACTTACTCCAAGTAGGTTAGTAAGGGAGCCAGAGAAATTGAGATTGCAAAAGAAGGGTGAGGAATGAGCCTGAAAACAGAAGGAGACAACTGGTATATGAAGCAACATCCTTGTAGGTGAGCCTAATATGCACTCTTACTTTGTCATACCAAAGCAAGCTTCCAGAAGCCCTATTTTGGCAAGAGAATTCCGTAGTCACATGTACCTCCTGGAGACCAGATTGTCCCCCAAAAAATCTGATTACCCCTCTTCTATGTATCCCATCAGCTTGTATATATTCAACTTGCACAGTGGACAAATCTTGACGCGCTTTCATTAGCGATTTTTAGGATGTAAATATTTTGTCTCTTCCTGTATATGATAAGCCTCTCTCATACCATATATTATTTCACTCTACAACATGCATCCATCCCCTACACCCCCACTCTGCCCCAGATCCCTTGGATTTCTATGCAGTGTAGACAACCCACGTATTTAGAAATAGTTTAAGCATGCATTTCAGGAGACTAGCCTAAGGTAACTGTTCATGAAAACAATTATCCATGGCCAAGTAAGTTTGGGAAAACCATATATTGTATTTTCCTCTTAGAGATTTACAATGAAGGTTGGTTAATTTAAAGACTCAGAGAATGGGCTTTCCTGGTGGCACAGTGGTTAAGAGTCCGCCTGCCGATGCAGGGGACACGGGTTCGTGCCCCGGTCCGGGAAGATCCCACATGCCGCAGAGTGGCTGGGCCCGTGAGCCATGGCCGCTGAGCCTGCGCGTCCGGAGCCTGTGCTCCGCAACGGGAGAGGCCACAGCAGTGAGAGGCCCGTGTACCGCAAAAAAAAAAAAAAAGACTCAGAGAAGTCCTCCAGGGTTTCCTATGTTAATTAAGTTAACACAGAACACATTAGTTCTTACAATGCCTATGAATACACTTTGATAAACGCTGATTCGGATCATGTCATCACAATGTCAGTCTAAGCATCAGTAGTATTTATTGTTCAGGGCATTGTGTGAGGTACTGCTGGATATATTGGATTGTAAGATACAATCTATTCCCACAGATGATTATAATAGTTGAACCAGAACATATAAATAAAGAGATAAATAATAATTTAAGGCACCATGGCATAAGTACCGCAAGGGTGGTCCAAACAAAAAGTGCAGCTAGGGTACATGGGAGGCAGGATTGCTGTAAGCTAAGTGTTTAGGGAAGGTTCTAGAAGACTATGAGACAAGTTAATCCTCAGGAGAAAACACACACACACACACACACAGAGGCAAAACTATGGATGGCATATTTGCAATAAATGAGACTAGTTAAGAGTTTGTACAAGTACATAGAGTAAGAGTGTAACAGACCTTGCTCCAATTTCTATAGTAAGGATCTGGATCTTTATCATACAGGCTAAGAGGAGGTCTTTGAGTGAAGAGGAAACATTTCAGAGGCAAGTGTATTTACAGAAAGTTGTGCTGCCCTCATCAATTAGAACAAAAAAGGCTTTCTTCTTGGCTTCTTAGCTTAGGTTCCCCCAAAAAGCAAAGCCTGAGACAAGGTCTGGTGTACAGGTATTTTATTTTGGGATGTGATCCCAAGGACCCAGAGCTGCAGACTGAGAAGAGCACAAGATGGAAGAGGAGAAGCCAATGCAATCAAGCTCCTCACCCCTGTGGGAAACTGAGGCTTGATCCTCCAGGACCCTCTAAAAGAACCGTGAAGAATGCATCTCTGAATTGTTCATCCAAGAGATTAAAGTGAGAAATATTTAACTATCAATTCCGATCACCCTTTAATTAAGGGTTGCTCTCACATCTGAAGGTTTGTATATGCTCCAGAATGCCCAAATGGGTTTCTGCAGGCATCCCACTTAGTATAGGCAGAGCAGCCCTGGAGCAAAAAGTAAGAAATACACAGTGAGGCTCAGGTACAGTGTTTTCAAGTTAACACCTGCGTGCAGCTGGTGACCCCAACTATGGCTGGAGTTAAGAGGGATCCAAGAGGATATCTCCATAAGTGATGTATGATATAACCTCCAAAGGAAGATCAATCCAGTCCAAAACCTTATTTCCAGGTTCCTACCTGATTCCTTTTTCTTAAGTCCTTTGTACCATGGTTCTTGCACGTGTGATCAACTCCAGGGTTTTAGCACTGTTCTTTTTTCCTCCTTCCATTTTCCCCTATCATTCCAAAAAAAGAAAACGAAAATAACCAAATATTTTGCTTCAACTTAGTTACACACACAAAAAATGAATTTTCAGATTTGTTTAATAAGGTACATATGATGGCAAAAAGACCACCAGAAGTTTCCAGACAAGATGTGCATGCTCTGTACATAAACAATTACTTCCATAAGAAATTTTTCAATAACTTTTACACTTCTAGGACAGTTCTGCATCTCCAATCAGCACAAACCAAAGCACTGAAGTCACTGTCCTGCTCATCACTCCAGAACACGTCTGCCTTGGCAGACACCATACTTGAAGAGGTAGTTCTTCAAAACTGCCAAAACCAGCAATATCTGTCATCCATTCATTCAAGAAATATTTGTTGAAGACCTACTATGATCCAGGCACTGTTCTAAGCTCTGGGAATAAAGTTTAATAAAATAGACTAAGTCTCCGGTCTCATGAAACTTAAAATCTAGTTGCAGGGGAAATACACAAATAAATATCTAATATGTTGAGTGGTAACATAAACTATGGGGGAAAAAAAACAGCATAAGAGAATAAAGGATTGCCACATGAGGAATGGAAGGATGGGTATTATCATTTTATATAGCATAGGTTATAAAATGTGATATTTGCACAGAGGCATGAAGGAAATGAGGGGATAAGCCATGTGGATATATGGGGAAGAAACCTACCAGACATAGGTAAAACAAGCACTAAGACCCTGAGGCAAAGCATGCTTGGCCTGTCCAGGGAAGAGCGAGGAGGCCAGTGCAGCTAGAGTAGAGCGAGCAAGGAGGGATATAAAAGGAGAAGAGTCAGAAAAGCAGCCTCTGGTAGATGGGATATGACATAGGGCCCTGGAGATCCTTATAAAACCAGGTTTTACTCTGATTGAAACAGGTAGTCATTGAAGAATTCTGAGTAGAGGAGGCACATAACAACTTATGTTTTTAAAGGATCATTCTGATTACTATGGAGAATAGATGTAGTGCACTGGGGTAGAAGCAAGAAGGCCAGTTGGGAAGATAGCCTAGAGATGATGATGGCCCAGATGAGGATAATAGCAGTGGGGTTCCTGAGAAATGGTAGAATTCTAATTTTGAACATAGTTACAAGATTAGCTGATGGATTGGATGTGCAGTATAAAAGAAAATAAGGAATCAAAACTGACTCCAAGATTTTTGACCCAAACAACTAGAAGAATGAAGCTGTCATTTAACAAGACAAGGAGGATTGTGGGCTTGGGGTTGTAGAAAATTAAAAGCTCAGTTTAGGGCATGTTAAATATGAGATATTTGTTAAACAAGTGGGGATGTCAAACAGGAAGCTAAACATAGGCAGTCCTCTCCCTGCACAATTCTGAAACTTTGCACAAATTTCAGTTACCACAGTTTCATTGAATAACAGCAATCCTCCAAGAGTGTGGTTCAAATTCCAGTTACCCACAGTGTATTAACTATGAGTAACTGCAGAAAGTACAACTCCCCTGCTTCCTTGGCCCACAGATCACCACGTTTAACAGATGCACATCATGATCAGCGACCAATCACATCACTTCTTCCAGAGTCTGTCTGTGATTGGTCACTGCACATCATTTTTATTTTTTTATAAATTTATTTTATTTTATTTTTGGCTGCGTTGGGTCTTCACTGCTGCGCGCGGGCTTTTCTGTGGTTGCGGAGAATGGGGCCACTCCTTGTTGCGGTGCGCAGGCTTCTCATTGCGGTGGCTTCTCTTGTTGTGGAGCACGGGCTCTAGGCACGCGGGCTTCAGTAGTTGTGGCATGCGGGCTCGGTAGCTGTGGCTCACGGGCTCTAGAGCGCAGGCTCCGTAGTTGTGGTGCACGGACTTAGTTGCTCCACAGCATGTGGGATCTTCCCGGACCAGGGCTCGAATCCATGTCCCCTGCATTGGCAAGCGGATTCTTAACCACTGCGCCACCAGGGAAGCCCAAGCCACTGCACATCTTTTATTCAGTTCCCACACAGAATGCAAAGTGTGTTGTTGTGTTGTCTCCTTATCTCCCAGTGATAAACCCACATGACATTCCACCAAAATGGGTACTCAGAAGAGGAAACTGGTCAACAAAGATGAAACTATAGCAAAGAAAAAAGTGGTAACTCTGGAAGTGAAATCTGAATCAAACATAAATGGAGTTATAGAAGGAATAGCTGACCTGGCTACCATCAAGAGACTCCACACATGCAGCCACAGGTGCCTAGTGAAGGCAAGCTTATGGACACAAAGGAGGAAAGCAGTTGTAACGAAAAAGATGAAGATGTCCCGGAGGAGGTGATCCTGGCAAAAACCTTCACTTTAGAGAAACTCTTGGAGATATTTCACAACACTGAAAGCACAGAGGCTAAAATGTTGGAAGCTGATCCAAACTTAGAAAGGACTGTGATAATTAGCCAGGGCATAGAAAAGATGCTGGCTCTGTATCACATTATACAACAGGAAGATGGCAAGCATGGTTCAAACTACTCTTGATAAGTATTTTACAAAGAAATAAAACACTAATTCTCAATGTTTCTAATATTTTAAATTAGCATACTAAACTAAATTAAAAATCGTTTTTAAATATCAGTTTTTATTTTTTCCATTTCCCTACACAATTATAACTGACAGTAAGAGTTTTTACTTTCTGACAACATTTTTAAGGTTCCAGAAAAATCATAATTTTTCTCATTGATTATTAAGAACACTTTGCACAGTTTCAGTTTGCATGGTCATTTTTATGGTCCCAGAGTGTGCAAAGTGAGAACTGCCTGATGTGAATTTGGAGTTTAGGAGAAGAAGTCCAGGCTGGAGACATAAATTTGTGAATTATCACTGGATAGATGATATTCCAGGATGAGATCACCTTGAGAGTGAGTGTAGATAAAGAAAAGGTCTAAGGACTGGGCCCCGGGGAACTCCAATGATTAGAGTTTAGGGAAAGGAGGAAGAATCAACAAAGAAAGCTGACAGAGAGTGCTAGTGAACTAGAACAAAAACCGAGAGAGAGGTGTCCCAAAGCCAACAAAGGGCTGCAAGGAAAGAGTAATCAACTGTACTGCTGGTGAGACAAGCAAGACAATACCTAGGAATCGACCATGGTATTTGGTTGGCAATATGAAGGTCACTGATGCCTTGACAAGAGCTGTTCTCACTAAGGTGATGGGATGAAAGCCTGATTAGAGTGAGTTCAAGAGAGAACGGGAGGAGAGGAAATGGAACAATGATCACAGACAACCCCTCTGAGGAGACTCTCTGTAGGTAGCTGGAATAGGATATGAGTCCAGAGAACTGCCTTTCTAAGACGGACACTGTCACAGAACATTTGTATGCTGACAAACGCAATTAACTGGAGAGTTGATACTAGGAGATGTTGATGCCAGGAGAAGGAACAATTATTAAAGCAATGTCCTTGAAAGAGGGTAATATCTTATACTCAAGTGGAGAAGCTTCCCCTAGACTCAGACATGGCCTAGCAAGAGGGCCAGACTAAGGAATTCTTCAGGATTCAGTTGGCCCAACTATAAAATGAGACTGGATTAGACCAGAGGTTTTCAAAGTGTGGTCCCCAGACCAGCAGCATCAACATCACCTGACAATTTTGTTGAAAATGCAAATTCTCAGGCCCCATCCAAGACCTACTGAATCAGAAATTCCATTCTGGAGGTGGGCCTAGCAATCTATGCTTTAATAAGCCCTCCTAGGGATCCTGATGCACCCTAAGGTTTAGAACCACTGGACTAGATGATCTTTAAAGTATCTCCTGGCTCTATCTTCTGTGAATCTTACGCTTCAGTAACCTATTCCTTCAATATCTATTAAGATTTCATAATACTGAAATATTATTTTTAAGTAAAAGTTCAAGAACCCAGGCTGTTTTCTAATTTTTGTCAGTCCCCAAGAGCCAAATCAAACAATAATAACATTTATGCATCTTAAAATCATGTTTATTCCAATTTCCAACACAACTTTTTCATGGTAGAGTATTCAACTTAGCTTTGAGGACATCAGTAGAGACATATATCAGTAAAGTATACTTTTTATGAAAAATCTTTGGGAATTAAAAACTATTGCTCTCAAGTTGTTTGGCATTGTTTTGTATTGCTTGGAGTACATTATTCCCCGGAGCAGAGCAGACAAGGAAAGACAGGTGACATTAATCCCGTCCCACACTGTTGTTCTTTGTGAACTTGGGTCTCTCCAGCCACACACTTGGAGGAAATTCCATACAAACAGAGGAAGCCAGACTCTTTCTGGGAGAACTTAGTAGCTGACTTACTGCATTAGACATTGATGCCTGCTAAAGATAAAACCTGGGAAAAGACCTCAGGTCCTATTCTCCATTGTTGCTGCCTGGGCCAGTGTGTATGTCTCAACCACGCACATTTCCCTGGGTGGGGGGCGTCATCAGTGTGCAGCTGTGACAGGATTGCTGATGTTTACAGTAGCAAGTTAGCACTGCTTTATGCCAAATCATGTTGTTTCTTATTTTAAAGATGAGAACAATTCCTTCTCTCCCCCACTCCATTGTTATTTGGTTTACTAGGCTTGCAGGAGAAGGAAGCAGTAAATTACTAAAGCAAAAAAGTGTAAATCTCACCAGGGTGTGCTCCTCAAGTTTGGATGAAGCTTAGCATACCAATCTGATGTGATGATACAGAAAACAGATCTTCTCTGCTTTGTGGTAAGTTGGTTTGGGAAAGCGAAATGAAAGTCATTAGACACTTTCCTGTGTCAATGTCTGCAGCATCAGAAGCTGCAGAAGCTTTTCTAGAAGCTCCAAGTCTAGCCACCTGTCCTAGTGCCTAGTTTGATGGCTCCAGAAAGCAAACTGGTTAGGGAACAATGAGGAGCTGGCCAAGGAGAACACTCAGTGCCAGCAAGCCCTCTCTTGAAGCTTTTCCAAAATCCTTTCCTTATTTAATTCTATTAGTTAATAGCAAATTCTCCCATCAGTGTATGTTAATAACGATGTACTGGGGGGTGGAGGGAGGGGAGAATAACAATTTCCTTAACCACAATAGAAAAAGAAAAGAAAGGAAGATTTACCTTAAAGCACAAATTGTTTTCAAACCACACCTATAGAAAGCCAGTGCTAAAAAGAGGCCAGCAGATGCATAAACAACTTACCTATAATCTGAATAAGTCATCTACTTCCTCTATTCAACCATCCTTTCCTGAACAGTGTCAGTTCCAGCCTGGCTCAGCCACCTCCCTCTACTTTAGTGGGTCTCAACCCTGGCTGTACACTGGAGTCACCTAAAGAGCTTCAAAAACTACTGAGGCCTGGGTCCCACCCCCAAGGATTCTGAGGATTTGTAAAAGCTCTCCTTTGGTGGTCCTAAAATGCAACCAAAGTGGAGACACTGCTCTGATGCCTCCCTCTCTTTTCCCCTCAGCTTCCCATCTGCCCTTCAAGACCAGCACCTCGGGCTCCCCCCTCCCCGGGAGAGGATGAGATAATAAAGGCGGACCTAGTGGTTCTTAGGACACTGACTCCCAGATTGACTAATATAAGAACCACTCAGGGCACTTAACAAAACATACACATTCCTGGGCTCCTCCCCTGGAGATTCTGATTTAGTAATTCTGAGACAAGGATCTGGAATCTATATTCACCCCCGTGAGGTTCATACGAATAGCAGTTTGGGAAACACAATTTTAGGTCTTTTCTACCCAAAAAAAAGGTCCATAGACTAGCAGCATTGGCATCAACTGGGACTTGCTAGAAATGCAGACCCTTAGGCCCCATCCCAGACCCACTGAAGCAGAATCTGCATTTTCATAAGATCTCAGGTGATTCATATCACATTACAATTTCCCTAGTTGGTTTCCCTTACTTTGATCTCCAAAGCTTTGATTCTTCATTTTCCCTATTAGATTAATTCAGACTCACCTCTCCATTGCAATGATAAAGAATTACTCATGAGAAATAATTATATTGAAACTGATAAAATACATTATCTGAATTATCATAAATGGGCCAATTACTTTACTCT
This sequence comes from Physeter macrocephalus, assembly GCF_002837175.3. Lineage (NCBI taxonomy): Eukaryota > Metazoa > Chordata > Mammalia > Artiodactyla > Physeteridae > Physeter > Physeter macrocephalus. The sequence goes on from NC_041232.1 coordinate 36,936,568, forward strand.
GGTGGTGGTAATATTTTTAAGATGAGCCTTAGGGAGGCTCAGCATCAACACAAGAATTGAATGTTGCACTCGGGTCAATAGATAATAATCTATTTAAAAGCATAATAAACACTAATTAGAAGCTCAGGGTTGGAAAGAACTTTAAAGATGACAAAGTCCTACTATTAGTCTGAATCACTACAAATCCCCAATCAAGCAGCCGTCCAGTTTAGACAAGAACACCCCTCAATGACAGGGAACTCATTACCTCCCTAGGTAGTCCATTTCATCTTTGGTCAGCTCTGACCAAAAAAAAAGAAAATCATACATTGAAAAACGATTTCCCTGTATTTATTTTAATTAGAAAGTTTTTTTGTTTTGTTTTTGGAAATTTTTGTAGAATTTTAGAGATCATGGGACAGTTTACAACAAGGATGCAGCTTCTCCACATGTTTAACTTTTTGCAAATACTAAAAATGTTCAGTAGGTGGCAGGGGGCATGCTGGCACTATGTACACACTAGTACTTGAAACACATTCCCTACCCTCAACGTACTTGTAGCCTAATGACATACAGAATAAATCAGGAGTTATATACTTTGTGATATGTGATAAAATAGGGGTAATGTAGGACCACAGGAGCTTATCGGAGGGTACTTAATCCAGTCTGGAGGAAGAAAGTCCCTGAGAAGTGACATCAAACCTGAGGCTGAAGCATGAGTGGCTGTAAATCAGTGTTGCCAATTTTTCCATAGTAGGAAATCGTTTTATCTTTTCTCCAATGCTATACTGAATCTCACTTAACTGGCAATAACTTTCTATTTACTTTTGGTTTTCAAAGCCTAAAAGAGGCCAATGCAAAAATGTAATCTTATATCTGACTTAAAGGCTCCAGCACCTTCAATGTGTTAGGACTGGGAGGAGAATGAAGGAAAAGGGCCGGCATCTCTTTATCTAACTGGACACAGTAATGGTTTTCTCAGTGTGTCTCTGGTGAGCATGGACTTCTCTTGATGCAAGCTCTCTATGTGCACATGTGTGAGTTCCACAGAGGGCCCTGCAAGTCCTCTCCACCACACAGTTCCCAGACACTCCTGCTCTTCCACCCTCACCCATCCGTCCATCCCACAACCAGTGCCCCTTGCTCACAGGTAGTCCTCTTGGCTAGGGTATTGGCAAGATGTCTTAACTCAGCTACTTTCCATAGTGTCCACTCTCTAGTTTGAAGGACACAAAATCAACACACAAAAAAACCAATCATATTTCTAAATACTAGAAATAAACAATTAAAAACCAAAAATTTTAAAACAATATCACTTAGAATGTCCCCAGAGGAATTAAATACCAAGTTGTAAACCTAACAAGAATGTGCAGGTTCTGTGTGCTGAAAACTACAAAATGGTAATGAAATAAGACCTAAATAAATGGAGGCACATATGGTGTTCACAAATTAGAAGACTCAATGTACTTAAACTTCTCCCCAAACTGATCTACAGATTTAATACAATTACAATCAAAATCCCAGCAGAATTTTTTGTAGATAAATACAAGCTGGTTCCATAATTTAGATGAAGAGGCAAAGGAACTATAAGAGCCAAAATAATTTTGAAAAAACAAGAACAAAGTTGAAGAACACACACTACTGATTTAAAAATTACTAATAAACATGGTAATCAAGACAGGATGTTAATGAAGAAGGAATGCAGCCATAAATCAATGGAACAAAGTAAAGACACATGCAAATATAATCAATTGATTTTTGAAAAAGGTACAAAGAACATCAACAGAGAAAGAATAGTTTTTTCAACAAATGGCTGTGCAACACTTGGACATCCATATGCAAAAAAATTAACCCCTTCCTAAACCCTACACTTCATACAAAAATTAAATCAAAATTAGATCATAGAAATAAATGTAAAACAGAAAACTATAAAACGTTTAGAATAAAACATAGGAGAAAATCTTGATTACCTTGGGTTATGCAAAGAGTTCTTAATCATGACACTGAACACACAATTCATTTATAAAAATTAATAAATTGAACTTCATCAAAATTAAAAACTTTTCCTCTAAAGCTCCTCAAAAAGCTAAACATAGAATTACCATATGACCCAGCAATTTCACTCCTAAGTGTATAGCCAAAAGAACTAAAAGCAATAACTCAAACAAATACTTGTACATCCATATTCATTGCAGCATTATTCAAAATAGCCAAAAGGTGAAAACAGCCCAAGTGACCATCAAATGAATGAATAAACAAAAATGTGGTATATACACACAATGGAATATTATTCAGCCTTAAAAAGAAATTAAATTCTGATACATGCTACAACACGGATGAACCTTGAAAACATTATGCTTTGTGAAATAAGCCAGTCACAAATATTACATGATTCTGCTTATATGAGGTACCTAAAATAGGCAAATTCATAGAGATAGAAAGTAGGATAAAGGTTACCAGAGGTTGGGAGTGGGAGGGAATGGGAGTTATAGTTTAAAGGGTACAGAGTTTCTGTTTGGAGTGATGAAAAATTTTTGGAAATAGGTAGTGGTAATGGTTGTACAATATTGTGAATGTAACAAGTCATGCACTTAATAATGGTTAAAATGGCAAATTATATATATACATGTGCATGAATTTACCTCCACAATTTTGAAAAAAAAAACAATTTTTAAAAAATGGGCAAAAGAGTTCAACAGATACTTCAGCCAAGACGATATAGAATGACAAATAAACACATGAAAAGATGCTCAACATCATTAGCCATTAGGGATATGCAAATTAAAACCATGATAAGGTATCACTACACACCTACTAGGATTACTATAATAATAAAAAAAATCATGTCAATACCAAGTACTGGATGGAACAACTGGCACTCTCCTATGTTACTGGTGGGAGTTCAAAATTATAACAGCCACTCTAGAAAACAGTTTGGCAGTTCCCTATCAAATTAAACATATACGTATCATACGACTCATCAATGCCACTCATAGTTATTTACCCTCGACAAATAGAAATTGTATTCACCCCAATACCTGTACACAAATGTTTATAGCAGCTCTATTCATAATAGCCAAATCTGCAAATAACTGAAACGTACTTCAGTGGGTACATGGGTAAACAAACTGTGGTGCCTCTCTCCAATGAAATGCTAGTCCCATCCAATGGAATACTCATCAGCAACAGAAAGGGACCAATTGTTGATACTGTCTTAGTCAGCTCAGGCTACTATAATGAAATATCACAGACTGGGTTGCTTAAATAATAGACATTTATTTCTCACAGTTCTGGAAGCTGGGAAATCGAAGGCCAAGGTGCTAACAGATTCAGTTCTTGGTGAAGAACCACCTCCTGAGGCACAGAGAGGGGCTCTGATGTCTCTTCCTCTTCTTTTAAGGGCACTAATTCCATCATGGGTGCTCCACCCACATGACCTCATCTAAACCTAATTATCTCCCATAGGCCCCAACTCCAAATACTATCACACTAAGGGTTAGGCCTTTAACATATGAATTTTGAGAGGACACAAACATTTAGTCTATAACAGATACACACCACAACATGAATGAATACCAAGACATTATGCTTAGTAAAAGAAGTCAGTCTCAAAAGGTTACATACCGTATGTTTCCATTTATATGAGATTGTAGAAAAGGTAAAACCACAGGGACTAAGAACAGATCTGTGGTTGCCAGGAGCCAGGGGTGGGGGAGGATATGACAACAAAGGGTCAGCATAAGGGAGTATTTGGGGTGACAGATCAGTTCTGTATCTTGACTATGATTGTTGTTACAAAATTTCATACATGTTAAAACTCTTAGGGCTTCCCCGGTGGCGCAGTGGTTGGGGGTCCGCCTGCCGATGCAGGGGACACGGGTTCGTGCCCCGGTCCGGGAGGATCCCACGTGCTGCGGAGCCGCTGGGCCCGTGAGCCATGGCTGCTGAGCCTGCGCATCTGCAGCCTGTGCTCTGCAACGGGAGAGGCCACAACAGTGAGAGGCCCGCGCACCGAAAAAAAAAAACAAAAAAAACCTCTTAGAGCTATATACTCTCCTGCAAAAGTCAATTTTCCCCGTGTTAGTTTAAAAATTAAATTAAATTAAAAATTTTAATGGCAGCAGATTCTAGTCAGGGAACTAAATACCAGGAAACATTTATTTAAAACTACAGGTGAGATCAGTACTAGTCTAAGTAGACTAGAGTGATGGTCTGTTTAAGGGAAATAACTTTTTTCAAAAAAGTACTGGAACAACTGTTAACCTTGCAAATGTCAAAAGAGCAAAGTATGTGGAGACAAATTAGCACCAGCCTGTGAATCCAGCAGTGAGAAGAAGGTTCATGGGGAGGGAAGTAAGGGGTGTTGCTCAAATATCAGTGTCCAGTGGGATCTGAGCTTGAGGAAAACTAGATTAACCTAATGACAGAAGAACATGAGCAACAGTCAGATCTGAAGAAGGGAGAGGCAGTTCCTCAGTGTCCACTTTCAAAGGGAGTGATTCAGAGGGCCACTGACTGGGTGTCTGAGCCCAAGACCGTGCAGCTGCCTAGGGAATAGGGCCCCAGGGGAAGTCACTGGAGTGAGTGCCCCCTGGAGCTGTCCTGTGGAGACCTGCCAGCATAAACACTAACATCCAAGTTAAACCTCCTCTGAATTAAGGGTAAAGGTGAGGCGGGAAGTTTCCAGTGGAATCCTGCCCACTGGTTAATTACAAATGACAGAATTTAAATCTCCTATGCTTGGGTCTTTGTTTGAATGGAAATAGAGATGGATAAACTGTTTACTTCTTTCATCTACTGGTGGGGATGGGGTAGGGGGACTCTCTTTCGATGTTTAGTTACAAGGAGCTGTTAATTTAGACTTTCAAAGTGCCGGTAAATTCTTTGAAATAAAACAGAAGATTATAGAGGTGAGTATGTAATTTAAAAAGTTTAATTAGGGCTTCCCTGGTGGCACAGTGGTTAAGAATCTGCCTGCCAATGCAGGGGACACAGGTTCAAGCCCTGGTCCAGGAAGATCCCACATGCCACGGAGCAACTAAGCCCGTGCGCCACAACTACTGAGCCTGTGCTCTAGAGCCCGCGAGCCATAACTACTAAAGCCCTTGTGCCTAGAGCCCGTGCTCCGCAACAAGAGAAGCCACTGCAATGAGAAGCACGTGCACCGCAACCAAGAGTAGCACCCGCTTGCTGCAACTAGAGAAAGCCCGCACGCAGCAATGAAGAACCAGCGCAGCCAAAAATAAATAAATAAAATAAATAAATTTATAAAAAAAGGAAATAGTGATGCACATACAGTAGAAACTAACACAACATTGTAAAACAGCTAAATAAAAAAAAAGAAAATAGTAATGAACAGTGACGGTGTCTTAAAATAATTTTACTATGTGCACCATGTAGTCTTTGTGTATTTGTTTCTGAAACCCATCCCTTAATTTGGCAGAGTTGTATGTGGATGACTATAATCGTCCACCAGAGGGAGACTCACGACTGTGCTTTCCCCTTGGGGTTCCTTCAGGTTTAACGAGCACTTTGGTCAAAATCTCTACCACATGTTGGTACAGAGAGAGGCAATCCAAGATGGAGAAGAGATTTATGGTTCTGGAGTGAGATAAAAGGCTTCTGGTCTCCTTAAATGTCCTGCTTTTCCTCTGGGCCTTAGGTGACTTTCTCCTCCTGATCCTCTGGGGTCTACAAAGCTGAGCTATTTGTCTGCCTTGTTCATGAAGTAAAGCCCTTTGGATTCCTGGCACTGTCCAAGCTGAACAAACTGTATGGGAATACTGCCACCCCACTCACCCACTGCCAAAGGAACATGTTAGCTCAAGGAGGCATTTACTAAATTTCAAGAGATCCCTCCACGGATTATAAATGCCCCGATGGAGCCAAAGGCAATCCAACCCTGAGCCACACCATGGAATTTGGTGGACGATGGTTTTAGTCTTCTTTGGAAGGATTCTTTTGTTAATTCACTCAACAAAGAGGAAGACTTTACCAGGACGCAGGTATTATTTCATATTTTAAAAGGAGTCTCTAATAATAGGAAAAATCTAACAATGAAATAAACCTGTCATTAGAAGAACGCAAAGGCTGTTCTGAAAACCATCCCTGGACTTCCCTGGTGGCGCAGTGATTAAGAATCCGCCGGCCAATGCAGGGGACACGGGTTCGAGCCCTGGTCCGGGAAGATCCCACATGCTGCGGAGCAACTAAGCCCGTGCACCACAACTACTGAGCCTCCGTTCTTGAGCCCATGAGCCACAACTACTGAAGCCCGTGTGCCTAGAGCCCGTGCTCCACAACGAGAGAAGCCACCGCAATGAGAAGCCCGCGCACCGCAATGAAGAGTAGCCTCTGCTCGCCGCAACTAGAGAAAGCCCGCGTGCAGCAACGAAGACCCAATGCAGCCAAAAATAAATAAAATAAAATAAATTAATTAAAAAAATAAAAACCATCTCTGAATAGAACATGTTAATGTAGTTTACATATCAGATTCTAGGAAGTGTGTATACATCACCTTTTATCTGCAAAGGGAGATTCAAAACTAGAAAAGACTTCTTGACAAACAGCTATTAAGGAATGTACCAGTATAACTATAAAGTGCTGCTGGGATTTTTCTCTTCATCATTCTTTTAAAATAAATCAGACATATGTGGTTGCACAATTGCTTTCCATTCATGATTACCTAATTTCCCACATTAAACCCCCAAACCAGATCTTGAAAATAAAATAAAATTAGGCTTCAGGTTACCACGCATGAGGGAACAAACACTTTTGCATGGCTTGGCTGTAAACTTATTTTTTTTTAATGACTTTATATCCCGCCTTATTTTAATATCCAGGACTTTGGGGTCTTGAAGTCTGGGGTAAAAGCAGGGTCATAACAGAGGAGTGCTTTTCCCTTACTACTAGTTACAGCAGACTGGTATGGGGAAGCAGTGACTGGGGTTGCGAATGCAGGTTTGCAGGTCCGTAGTGGGAAAGAAGCCAGGGTCTTAGCATTCTTTTCCTTGGGCTCTAATCAGCTGAGGGAACCAGTGAAAGATGAAGAACAGCATGGGATTGCTTAGTGAGATCCTCTTCAGCCATGGTTTGTAATGCAAAATGCTCTCCCAGCTCAGATGACCATGGGTGTTGCTGCAGATGGAAACACTGGGCTTGCTGGGACAGCCAGGGCACTGCCATGGACCTCGGCACTGGGTACCCACAGAGTTCTGAGAACATGGGCCCTGTGAAGCTGGCCAGCAGTCATATGAGTGGGAATTCATCTTTGGTTCCAGAGGACATAAAATGACCTGTTTCAGTAAAACAGAAATTTAAGGAGGAAAAACAAACCAACATAAAATGTGAACTGAGCTACGTCTGTTTTGGTCCTAGAGGAGCAGAGGTGATCAGAATGACTGCAGAGACTCTGACACCTCACCCCGTTGTTTTGTCCATGAACGGACACAGAATTGCAAGAACTTTTAGAGCCAAAGGTTAAACACAGAAAGGGATCACTTTCCATCTCTCAGGAACAAAATCTGTACAAGAAATCTGATGACATGTTCCTGGATTGACTGTAAAAACCATTTTCCCAAATAACATCAGTAAATTCTGGATTCTATCTTCGGGACTATCCCCAAATTCATTGGGGAAATCATTGTATTAAATCAGTTTGGTTTTACCAGTATATGATACAATTTGCAAAGCTATGTCATACAACCACATAGTAAGCGTGGATGAAAATACTATTAATTAGAGATAAGCATTTGTCCAAGAATTTGCTGTAATCAGGTCTTGTGGGGATTTAGCTCAGTGCTTTGCCAATTAGAAATTTTAAAAATAGATTTAGTTGTGAAATGGAGGCCCCTGTCTTACAGGAGGAGGTTCTTGTGACTTTTTCTTTCTAAGAAAAAATTTGCTCGTTTCATCACACTCACCTTCCTCTCTTCATTAAGAAATCCAATCTTGTAGGAAATAATAAGCAATGAGTTTAATTTTTGGTATTATCTTTTAAAAAGACTTTCTAAAAGTTTCCTTTTAAAAGTATTTTAGACTTGATCTCCCAAATAATTATATTTAGGTCATAAAACTAAAATGTCTAATATACAGAATTCTTTTAGAAATTTTTAAATTTAAAAATGTAAAGCTCACTGTGCATTTCTTTATAAAAATGGAAATTAGACATGATAAAATGATCTAATTTCTTTGAAATCAACTTTTTAATGACTTTTTAAATGACAAAATAGATTTATTTCAGAGCATATTTATGCTTCCTAATGGCACAGTTGTAAGATAAAGTCCCACAAGAATGAATTCTGGAAAGCTCAATAATTATACTTTTAATTTGTAAGTGCTAATTATACAACTGTATGTTATAGCTTTCAAAATCATGTTACACTTTACTGAAATGAATCTGATTTAATGCAGTCATTTCCCCAATGTGCCCTGGACAGAGCTCAGAGAAACATGTGACCTCACCAAAGGAACACAGCTAGAAGTTGAAGGTAGATCCAGGCCTGGAACACAAGCCTCCTGATTCAGTGCTCTTGCACAGTCATCATGATGCTCCCCACCCCCCCACCCCTACACCCAACCTAGCATGTGTCTCACACCCTCCTCTCAGTTCTGAGACCGCACCTCCCTGGCCTGGCCTCTCTGATGCAGCCCTTCACATCCCACCTGGCTTCCCTCAGCTCATCCTTCTCTGATCATTCTTCCCTTGCCCTCTGCTAATAAGGCCATGCTAACATGTGTCTGACCTTTTTCTCCAACAAAAAGCCACATTCCCTTCCCTCAACTCCAGAGCTAGATACTCTGCCTACCAAGGTAACAGTTAATTTGCCTAATAAATGTGTCTGTCTAACCCTAAGGAAAGAAGACTACAGTAGCTCTCCCCACTCCTTGGTGACATATGCCCTGTTTCTAGAGACAGAGAAGAGATTACAACATTGAGGCACCGCCCCCAGGTGTCTTAAGTCTCCCTTAATTCTATGCTCATGGCCAGTTATGAGCACTAACCACAGATCATGCCAATCCCAACAACCCACTGCCTACCCAGGATGACCTCTACCTTTGAGAATAAGTGTTTCATCACAAAAGGATTCTGGCCTTTGGTTGGACCCAGATGAATGTAACAATATGGTTGGCAGCTTAGAGACAAAATGGAAAATAATACTTTCTATACAGTGAGCAACTGTTATGGGCCAGACACTACTACTGATTAATTAAATAGCTGAATTAATTAATAAATTCAGAATATATTCAAGGACTTCTCTGGTGGCACAGTGGTTAAGAATCCACCTGCCAATGCAGGGGACACAGGTTTGATCCCTGGCCCGGGATGATCCCACATGCTGTGGAGAAACTAAGCCCGTGCATCACAACTATTGAGCCCACGAGCCACAACTACTGAGCCCGTGCACCACAACTACAGAAACCTGTGTGCCCTAGAGTCACGTACCACGACTACTGAGCCCACGTACAGTAACCACTGAAGCCCGTGTGCTCTAGGGCCCATCTGCCGCAACAATTGAGCCCACGTGCTGCAACTACTGAAGTCCGCGTGCCTACACCCTGTGCTCTGCAATAAGAGAAGCCACCACAATAAGAAGCCCACACATGGCAAAGAAAAGTAGCCCCCACTCGCTGCAACTAGAGAAAGCCCACCTGCGCACAGCAATGAAGACCCAACGCAGCCAAAAATAGAATAGAACAGAATAGAATAGAAGATAAAGAATATATATAATATATAATATATATAATTATTATATATATTATATATAATATATAATATATATAATTATTATATATATTATATATATATATATTCAAGAGTAACTGACTGCATGCTGGCACATTTTGAGGTCTGGAGATAAGACAGCATGTTGTTTCAAGAGGTTCAATAAGATCAGAATATGGAGTTCCAGAAAGGACCAGAAAGATGAGGCTCAAGAGGCAAGCCAAAGGGCAAGTAACAAAGGCGTCTTGGTGCCACGTGAAGGATTTTTGACATTGATCTTTTAGACAGAAAGGATGAGAACATCAGTAAGGTATCAGGATTGAAGATATAGATTTAGTAGTTTTCAGTGCATCCAAAATCCTCACCAAAGAATCTAGAAAAGTCAGCATTAGCATTCCTACTTGACATTGAAAGCCCATAGTGCACATCTATTGATTTTATCTGCCGGAACCCCTTTCCTCTTCATCTAGTAACAGCCTCCCCCTTCTTTTAGGAAACTGCTCCTCCCCACCCCAGGCATGTGGTTCAAGTAGAGTCAGTGTAGAGCCCTGTGCCCTCCAAGACCAGTCACCCAAGGTGGGTCATTACAGTAGCTTACATTTCTGGCCACTGTCTTAGGGTGACATGACCAGAAGAAGGAAACTTTTACCTAGGTTTCTCTGAATTGTAACTGGGGTAAAGGGCCCCTTCTTCACATAGCAAAATGGCACACATGTCAGTACCTTAATTGCTGGCACATAGCACAGAGAGGCAGAACTGCAGTGGGAGGGAATCAAACAGGGGTCCATGAGAAGCAAAGAGAGGACCCCCAATCACAGTAAGACCTTGGTTCCCGTTGTGCTCTGTTACACACCTGCCTTTCCAATTATATCAATAGTGAATCCCTCCCAGGTTCCAAGCTAGTTCTGACTAATATGGAAATTGAGACTTAGGTAGGTTAAACAACTTGACCAAGGCAGGTGGTAGGCAGAACTTGGAATCAGACTCAGGACATTCTGGCCACTGCACCATGCTGTAGAGTACAGGGTTCTAAGGTGATGCCCACTTTCTGGCTAGAGGAGAATCTCAGACTTTGTGGTTAAGTGAATAAAAAATTTAAAATGAGTCAAGCACCAGGTTCAAAATCAGACAAGCTCAATTACTGCAACATTAGGTAATTCAATTAATCTCTTTGAGCTCCATTATAAAATGAAATAGATGTCTGTGCTGCTCAATTCATAGGTGTTTGGTTAAGGGGGCTAATACACGTGAGAGCATTTTGAAAACAATAAAGAACCTATTCCAAGGTAAGTATTGCCAATCTCTACCAGCGATAGAAATGTGTATTAAATCCATTCTCTCTCTTGTTGCTTAAACTCACAATCATAGGAGTGGGAAACAGAAATCCAGAATGTTATCTCATCCATGCTAATTTCCATCTGAATAAACAGTCACTTCTGTGTTATTGTTGTTACCAAACATTTATTGAAAGCCAGACAGGGTCTGGGTACCCTGGAAAATACAAAATCTAGAGAAGTCTCTGGGAAAGTCAGGAAGCCCAGAGCAATGGTTGGCATGGTACTTGGGAACAAGAAATCAAGGTGTGGTCCCCAAGTCCCCTTCAGAATTAACATGGAAGTCTGTCCACAATCTGAGCCTGTTCTGCACTGCCTTTTCCATTCCTCTCTCTCATGGGGCATTTTGAAGACTGGTAAGATAATTCAATGTGCATATCTTGGGGACAGAGCATGATGTTCTGTAATTAGGCTTGGCTCTGTTTATTGCAGACACCACTTCATTTTGAAAACAGAACCCTGTCCTTTCCTCTGGGGTATTTTTTATATCATAAGGATGTCACTGTTTTCTCTTTGCTGCACAGGTGTACCAGGCTTAGACAATAGGCGATACTTTGTCCTGGAAATGTACATATAAATTACATTTTGTCAAAATCAAATTATATCCAAAATGTAATAGGATCCCTGTAGAGCTCATATAGCAGGTGATTGTGTGTATAGGAAAGAGTGAGGGGTAGGAGTCAGAAAATCAAAATTCAAGCATTCGTTCAATCATTTCCTACGTGTGTGATTCTCAGAATTCATTTAACGTCTTTGCCTGAGAGTTTTTACATCTGTAAAATGAGGATAAAATGAATCTTTTACCTACATTATGGATTTTCATGAGTGCCCAGTGAAATGTTTTTAAGAAAGGTAAAGAAAGATTGAAGCCCTACACCTGAAACTAACACAACATTGTAAATCAATTATACTCCAATAAAATAAAACAACAGGCTTTTACAAAAAAAAGAAGAAAGATTGAAGCCATGTCCTTTAGGATTTCAATCCCTATTCATAAAAATCCAATTACAAGAATTGGAAACAATGAGGAAGGGAAGGCAATGGATATGAAAATGAAACCATCTCAAGATATAAGCCATATTGCTGCCCATAGTATTTCCTGATTAAACAAAAAGAAAATATAACTGCTTCAGCCACTGTTTACTATCCTGTGCACTGGAAATCACAAGCAGTCCTACACCCAGGCGGCACTCACTTATTCTTACAACAAAGGCCATCAGCAACCTATGAAAAAATAACTCATTCTTATTATCAGAGGTCACAGTTGCAAAAACCATTTGCATATCTTAAGTCATTCATTTACTTGAGGAGTCTTTTATTTCATATATATATGAAATAAAAGTTTATAATATAAACTTTTATTTATATAAACATATATATAAACTTATATACATATGGAAAGTTTATATGTATATATATATATAATATATATATATATACATACACATATAAACTGTTTCAAGACAGTTCTCAGAATGTGGTTCCTGAGACACCAACATCAGAACCTACCCCAAGGTTACATTTTGAAAATGTAGAATCCTGAATCCCCGCCCAGATCCGGTGAATTAGAAACTGGATAATTTGCATTTTAACAAACATACACACACACACACACACACACAAAAATGAACCCACTCCTACACTGTAATTCTAAAGTTTGAGAGCGGTTTTCAAGTTTCCAGGAATAAGAAAAATTATATCTTTAGAAAAACCTGGCTCAGTAGAAATGCCTTCAAACTTCTGGCGTTTTTTTTTTTATGATAAACATAATAAACAATTCTAGTGAGTCCTGGAAATTCATCATGCCATAAACAGTTAACTAAGACTGTATTAAACCTATTTTAAAAAACCAGTTCCTGCAATTCCAATGTTATATAATTATATATGTGGCTCTGTGAAGTGTAATACAAATGTTATATAATTATATATGTGCTCTGTGAAGTGTAATACAAATGTTATATATTATGTGTCTAATCATCTGCTGGCTTTAGTTTTAATATTTGGATTATTCATAACATCTCATTTTTCCTAAAATGGGGCAAAACTGTAGTCAGAGCAAGGGCATGATGAACTGGGATCCCTCCTTCTGCGGGGTGGGGAGGGCAGGAACTACACGACTGTAGGAACCAAGCATCTAGCAATTAGGCGCTCACTCGGCGTGGTGACGGTCGAGAACTACAAAGGGTCTGAGATTTTACCCTGCTTGCATGCTAACCAGTTAGCCTGCCAGTTTCACGGGTGCTGCTAGAAGATACATGATTCCTGGATCAGAGAAAAGGACTTTAGCACTCAAGCCACAGCAGCAGCATGAGCTTCATATTTGTATCAGTTTCCCTCGCCCCCCGGGTCCCACAGTGGCACGGGGGCGGGGGTATGCCCAGGTGGACGCTGTAGATACCATGGGTTTGCATCACAGCTGAGGGACCCCAGGTTTAGGAGACCCAAATCTCATAATGGCTGCAAGCAAACCTGCCCAACCTTTGCTCCAGGAGGAGACATTATTTTACTGGACAAAAGCAAACCTCTGCTCTGAAGGAAGTCACTATTTCTATTTTCCAAGACTGTTCACTATAAAACACCCTTGAAAACATAATCTGGAACAAAAGGCTGTCAGTGCCTCTTTCACTAGATGTGCAAGAGACCCATGCAAAATTGTCTCCCAACAGTGACTTCCCAGGTTCTGGAAAAGACCTGGAGTCAGGTAATAACATCAAACCGTTGTATCATTCATTTGCACCAAAGATTTAGTGAGAGAAAAACCCCAACTCCACTCGCTCCTTCAAGAAAACATAAGCAGAGCACACAGCCAGGTACACAGTAGGCGTTCAGCAAATGCTAATTCCCTTCCCCAGTCTCCCTACCTATTTCCTTCCACATGATCTTGGTGTTCTTTTCTTTGACATATCCTCTTATATTCCCTGTTTTCAACTTTATAAAAAAATACTGAAGCTGAAAGTATGAGCCACAAAGGAGTTTGTCCCAGATGGCCCTACCTATAATTTTCCCAAAGATCTAAAAAACATTTTTGGATGTTTTGTCCTGGAGTTTGACTTTGTGTTTCTGTGCGTGTGTGATACACTAGGTGGTGCTAATGGCCTGATCTGAGCTGGGACACTTTTTCCAGTGAGGAAAAAGGCTAACTAACCTCTCACTTTGAATAACTGTTTTTATATGTGTAAATCCAAAGCAGTAAGTCTCAATTATTAACAACTGTACTTCTTGAAAATATAAAGGGAAAATAATTCTTTAGGTTAAGAATGATCATGGGCCTTTACTTCTTGAAAATATAAAGGGAAAATAATTCTTTAGGTTAAGAATGATCATGGGCCTTTTCTTTCCCAAAATTATTTATAATTACCTACTTTGCCAAGGACAGAATTCAGCTATAATTCTGCAGAAACTGTCATATAATTTTTAACTTCAAAAAAAGCTGAGCCTGAGTGAAATCTTCTAAACTACAAAGTCACCAGTCCCAGAGGAGCGACAATATGGAGAAATGCTTTGTAGAGCAAGGCAGAATTTTCATTCCAGATCCAAGGCATGTTTAGGCAAGAATTTAAGACTACAGCCAGCTGCAGGGGAAGAAAATTCCTCTGATAGTCCAGATCAACAAACAACTAAATCACTAAACTAAAAGGCTCCTTTACCAATCTGTCTAATATGGTCAGAAACTTTAAGAAAAAAGAAAGTTTGATCTGAGTTGATTGTTCAAAGACTAGCAGCTCACCAACTAGCATGTAATCCAGTGCCAATATGAAACATAAAGGAAGATTCGTGTGAATCATACTTCCTCTCAACTGGATTAAAGGAGAAAATAGTTCTAATTTGTAAATGTTAGAACATCTCTCACCCTTAAATAATTTGCTTATTTGTACAACTAAACACACACACCATCTTTTACTGTCTTTGTCCTTTGTGGATACTGGCATCACGTCAGGCAGCATCCTTTTAATACCACACTGATGTGCCCCTACAAAGCAAGGTCAAAATAATAACTGTTCCAAATCTTAGCCCCACCTCTGCCTGGTGGAATTTCCACACCAAGTCTTTAGATCTCCATTATATAACTCATGAAACTCTCTTCATGAATGGCTACACCAGGAAGTTTGGCGCCTGGAGGAAAATTTTTTCATGAACTAGATTATATTTAAGTAAAGACATCCGCTTCACCTCATAACTGGTAAAGGTCTCATTGTTATAAATAAAAGGAGAAATTAAGAAATAAATAAGCAGAAAAGAAATACAGAGGGAGATAATGGATTGGGAACATATTAGTTCTTGAGTGGGTAGTGGATTCATTGTCCATTATACTATAAAAATCATAGACAATTAAAATAAAGAGCCATTTATGAAACAATGACAGTATTTTATAAACCAAGGACTATGATGAATTCAATTCTATTCAAATAAATAAATAAAATCAAAGGCAGCATAACTTCTTCCACATCAGTGTGACTGCGTCTTGCCCTTTGCCCTACCAGATCTTCTGCTCAGTCTTGGATAATAACCTGGGCAAAAATATTTCAGAATCAGGACATCTGGTTCTACCCAGAGCAAGAGGACAGGTGCCTCCTTCCCGAGGAATGAAGTGTGTCTGGGTCAGAAGAAACAACAGAATTGTCCTGGGAGAACATAGAAGCCCATTAAGCAATGGCGCTAAGGAGATCAAGGGATCCTTTTGATCCCAGGATGGGGTTGGGACAGAAAAGGACAGACATGGGGCACCCTTCCTGCCAGCGACCCTTGACGGTCAGACCAAGGCATGCAATGGGAAAACTTGGGACTAAATTACAGAGAGACCCAGCTCAAAAGAAGAAAAAACCTCTGGTTTTGCTCAAGGTTCACAAGCAAACACTTTCTATAACAATCCTTGATGTTAAAGGTCTTCTTAAAACTAAAAATAATGTCTTAGTTCCTTTAGAAGCGCAGAATACTAAGTAAAAGTTAAAGCCTTTAATTCGTTATCTGGGGCATACATCTATTTATCTGTTCTTGGGACTCTTCGGCATCAGGGTCACTGTAAGGAAAAGGGGATGGAAACACAGAAGTTAAACAGCAACAGACAGAATGGGTTCTGAAGTTTACTTTCATATCCCTAGAGCCCTTCCTATTGACATTTTCCTCACCCTCCTTAACTTTAAGTGTTTAAGATCATGTATATCAAAAGGTTTACTGAATTGGATGTCCTCATTAATGTAGGATCTAGTTCAATTACATTTTTCTATACTGTACTGGTCCCAAATGTGAAAGCCTAAAAATCTATCTTCATTACACTGTCTCCTGTGAGAGCAGGGTACCTGATCCCCTCCCCAAGACTCTAGAATGCTACAGATGTTGATGATGCCTTGGAATCTAAAACAAACACATTAGCAAGTCTCTGGAAGTGTGCAGTAAACGCTGGTAGGGACTTCCCATGCTGTCAAAAAAATTCATCATAGAACTTCTTAGCCCATAATTCTTTGATGACTTGTTAAAGGAAAACAAATAAATTGGGGGCTATTCAAAGGCAGGGACTATATTCTCAACTTTATTGTAATGCATTACAGTAACCTAACAAAATGTTTAATTGATGGTTGTTCCTTAATTAATAATTAGCTTTTGTTGATTTATCCCTTCTATGTGCTTTTAAAACGAAGAATAGGGCAGTATAATGGGGGCTACACAAGCAAGAACACACTTTTTTTTTAACATCTTTATTGGAGTATAATTGCTTTACAATGGTGTGTTAGTTTCTGCTTTATAACAAAGTGAATCAGCTATACATATACATATATCCCCATATCTCTTCCCTCTTGCGTCTCCCTCCCTCCCACCCTCCCTATCCCACCCCTCTAGGTGGTCACAAAGCACCGAGCTGATATCCCTGTGCTATGCGGCTGCTTCCCACTAGCTATCTATTTTACATTTGGTAGTGTATGTATGTCCATGCCACTCTCTCACTTTGTCCCAGCTTACCCTTCTCCATCCCTGTGTCCTTGAGCCCATTCTCCAGTAGGTCTGCGTCTTTATTCCTGTCTTGCCCTTAGGTTCTTCATGACCTTTTTTTTTTT
>NC_041232.1:36953738-36966990 GCF_002837175.3 Physeter macrocephalus
ACATTCCCACCAACAGTGCAAGAGGGTTCCCTTTTCTCCACACCCTCTCCAGCATTTATTGTTTGTAGATTTTTTGATGATGGCCATTCTGACCTGTGTGAGGTGATATCTCATTGTAGTTTTAATTTGCATTTCTCTAATTTGCATTTCTCCCTGGTCGGAGAACTAAGATCCTGCATGCCAGCAGTGTGGCAAAAAAAAAAAAAAAAAAAAATTTATATGTATGTGAATGACCATGTGTTTATATTCAGGAAAAAGTCTGGAATGACATGTGACAAAATAATAATTATTTCTGGGACGTAAAATTAATAAGATTTTTTTCTTTATTGTACTTTTCTGTAAATTCTTAATTTTTCAAAATGAGCATATGGCAATTTTAAAGTAATGCTTATTAAAGATATTTATATAACACAAAAAAGTGAAATAATCATCCCCAAATCCACAAATTTTTTTCATTAGGTGACCTTTATCCTAGAGATGTCTATATGCATAAATACACATAGACATGTAAATTAGATAGATAAATGATAGGTATATAAGCAGATCAATTAGAATTTGTTAAAATAGAATCACAGTATACATGTTACATTTTCATAAAGAAGCATTAAATATAACCACCACTGATTTTAAAAGAAGAAAAAGAAATGGAAGTGCACTAAAAAAATTGCTGAACTTCAGCTAAATGTTTTTTATCACGGTAAAATCTATTATTTCCCCAAATATCTCTCTAAGGTTATGAAAAAATTATAAAATACAAACAGCTTAAATTATTAAATGATGATTAAACTATATGTTTAATATAGACAGTATAAACTGACTCCTTCCTAAGCAAGAAAATTAGTAAGTTTCACTTCCCACAGCTTCATTTTAGTTAGTTATTATTTTTATACTCTCAGGGTTTATAATATTTACATTAGCTTAGACAGCTATAATTCCTCCAGTTGTTAAATCTTAGATTGATATATAAACGGATCCGACAATCACTGCCTATTCTTTTACCTTGTCTTTTCCATTCCTGAGTTCTATATTTTTAATTTATTCTTTGATTATCAGTATTTCTTCAGTCTTTCTATTTTTCAGAGAGGCTTCATATGTTCTGGGTTCACTGAGTTCTTGAATGTTTAGGAATAACTTCCTGTTACCTTTATACATGAATGGCAACTTGGCTGGGTATTACATTCTTGGATTGTGTTCTCTTCCTGCCATTGCCTTCTGACATTAACTCTTACTATATAGAATATATATATTCTATATATACTCTGTGTATATTACATATTTTTATATTATATTTATGAATACATAATATTCAAATAATATTTTCTGGGCTATTTGTTGGGTTTTCTACTTTAGGGATTCCAATTATCTTTCTGCTATATCAGCTTTGTCTCCTCTATATTATCTTCTAATTATTTTAATGTATTTTTTGCTTTGATTCTATTAAGCCTTTCCTTCACATCAATAACTCAGTTTTAAGCCATGTCAAAGCTGTCCATTACTCTACCACATAAATCAGCTCTATATAGTGTTTGTCCTCTGTTTTTTTTAGCTCTGTGACCTCCCTTTTCATTTTATTCTTCTATTTGAAAGTTTATTATATGTATGTCATGTTCTTATTAAATCCTTCTATATGCAAAACACTCATGGAAAATTTTTTTCTGTTCCCTCTAATTATATATTTTCTGGACTAGGTTATTCCTCAGTCTTGTTATCCTATATATCTTACTTATAATTTATTGATTTATTTGCTATGTTATGCTTACATAGCTGCCACGTTGTCTCTTTTCATGTTAATTAACATCAGAACGTCTGTTCATATCTTCTGTTTGTGTTAATGTGGATGAATTCTCTTTACTCTCTTTGCATCTTATCAAGAACTTGCTTCATTAGCTCTTAAGATGTCCGTTTTGTATTTTAGCATCTCTAAAACCTGAGGACATCTTACAGTTTAATTGGCAGCACTATTTTTTTTCATTATTTTGTTTTCTCCTTCTGGGCTACAGTGTAAGAACATCTATTACAAACCTCTACTTTCCTCAAACTTCCAACTTCAAACCACTTTTCATACTCAGTCGATGACCACTTATCCTACTTCATAAAGATAATAAAACCCATCAGATGGGAAATTCCTCAACTTTCCATCACAGAACTCAAAACTTCAGAATTCTTCCCTCCAGTTTCTCCTGTCTAAGGTTAACCCTTCCTCTATGTTCTGAATCCCAATTCCTCCAGGCTTCTTTGGAATCCCAACCTTCACCCATCTCCTATCACTCACGATTCTTCAAACTCTTCTTCTACTAGCTCCTTCCCATCAAGACTAGGCCATCCTTTAAAAACAAATAAATAACCTCCTTCAGCGTCACATTCTTTTTTCTCCTTCAAAGCCAAATCACTTAAACATCTGCCTAGACTCACAAACTCCATTTGCTCAACTCTGACTCATTCCTTAACCACTTCAATTTGTTTGTGACTCTACTGTTCCAGTAAAAACTGCTCTCAGCAGGCCACCAACAACTTCCTTGTTGCTAAACACAACAAACTTCAGTCTGACTTGCGCTCTCAGCAGTATCTGTGGCAGCTGATCACTCCTTCCTCTCAACACTCTTCCCTTAGCTTCCATTATGACACACCCTTCCAGTTTTCCTTCTTCCTCTGATTAGTTCTTCTCAATACCTTTTGTAGCATCCTCTTCCTCTGCCTGTCCCTAAAGGTGTCTGTTCTACAAGGATCATGCTTGGAGTTTTTTTTCACTCTACATCCTCTCAAGTATATGAATCTTTGCGCTTCGATAGTTCCTATTACATCTATAAACTTCTAAATTTATACTCCTATTACCAAATGTCTTTCCTGTATACCTAATTATTTGTTGACTATCTCAATTTGTAATTTCCACAACCAACTCAGACTTGTCAGGTTCAAAAGTGAATTCATAGTCTTCCATTCCAAACCCGCTCTTCCTCTTCAATCTCAGCTTCTCTAAATGTCACCAACCAGTTGTTCAAGTCAGATTCTTGGGAAGCATCTTTAACTCTGTATTTTCGTTCTCTCACAGCTAATCACCAGGCCAACTGATTTTACCTCTTAACAAAGTTCTCTAAGCTACTGTCTATCACCACTGCCATTGCCTATTTCAAGTTACTATTCTCTATTTCCACTGTTTCTACAATAGTCTCCAACTGTCTTTCCAAAGTGAGTTTACTAAAATTCTGATCACACTACATCCTGTTCCCTATAAAATCTTTCAATAACTGGATATTGCCATTGGGATAACCTCCAAACACCTAAACCTAGCATAACTGATCCTTCATGATTATGGTCTCTCCATACTTCTCCAAACTCATATTGTGTTCCTCACATTAGATGCTCCATTTATAGTTTACTAAAAATAGGTTCCCTTTCAGCTGTGCATGTTATTCTGTCTACTTCCATCACTCTTGCCACTCCCCTTGGTCTGGCTAAATCCTAATCATCTTTCCATTCTCAAGTCCCTTCTTCTAGGAAACCTTACTGCATTCCCAGTTTCAAGTTAGATATCCCCTTCCTAAATACTCTCATAGCATTCTGAACTTCCCTTAACACATTTTACTATAAAAGAATTGCCTGTTTACTTCTCTAAAGCTGGTCTGTAAGCACCATGAGAGCAAGTATTAAACTGGTGTTAAAAGGTAGGTATTGGTCCTAAATTTTCCTTATATCATCTCTTATTATTAACATGGTTGAAGTAGGCTGTGTATATTATAAAATAAACTGGAACACTGAGAAAAAAACTAGTAAAATCAGGTAGTAACCAATCTGGATCATTTATGTTCCAAATGTTGGTTTTCATTCACCAGTATTTTTTCCCCCTGAAATCTTCAGATATAACCCTCCGTATAGGTGAAGATTCATCCTAAATAATTCCAACATCACTAGTTGGATTGAACAATTCAGTGGAGTAAAATCCAGTCATTTGGGGTTGTTTAATGAAACAACTGATTGAACTGATCACTTTTCAGGGAATGTGTGTTAACTTAACATGAATGTGACACTGTTATCACGTCAGGTCAAGTGCAGAAAGAATTCATTCCCTGTAAGGAGTGAGCAATTTTCACCCACCAGGATAGATGATTATTATAAAAACTTTCCCCCTTATAGTCTACCACAAGGCAATTTGAGCCATGGTGCTAAATTAATATCTGTATTAATATATAATATTCAGCCCAGAATGGTACCTTGTGAAGCAGGGCTCTTTTCTGTCTTGTTCAGTATTGTTTGTCCAGTGCCTACACTGTAAGCATTCAGAAAATATTTGTTGAATGGGTTAATGAAAAGATTATCATCAGCTACCTATCTAACTAGACAAAACATTTTGTCATAAAAAATCTGACCAGTCACATTTCATGTCTCAAGCTCTCCCAACATAAAGACTCCTAGGTAGTTATAGAACTGAAAAAGTACGGTTGGCCTCAGTACTGATTTGGGTTCAAGACAGCAGTTTCCAAACTTTAGCATGCAACAGAATCACCTGGAGGACTGGTTAAAATACAGACTGCTGGGCCCCAGCCCTAGAGTTTTTGTTTAGTAGAACTGGGTAAGGCCTGAGAATCTGCATTTCTAACAAGTTTCAAGGTGAAGCTGATGCTGCTGGTACAGAGACCACATTTTGAGAACCACAAATTAAGAGAACCAGACTGTTTGGTAAGAATAGCCTTTTATTTTGTTGACTGATATATTTTCTGCAAAAATCATGTTTACAAGCAATGGGTTTCTTGCACATGTAACACAATCTTATCAGTTCTCTGGAATTCACATAGTCTCTGTTATCCTGTATGGTATCCAACAGTAAATCTTTCTAGCTCAATTAGTACCTGTCAATTTAGTGGCAAGAAGAAATTCTGCAAGCATGTCATTCTTCTTGATACTACAAGACTATCCAAACATTCCCAATTTTAATTTGCTTTGCTGGGCATTATTTCTTAGACTAGGTTTAACTGCCCTCCACATTATAAGACACTATCTAGATAAATTTTGTCAGTAAAAGCACTAACAAACTATAATTGCTCTTCATCAAACCGAGGTACGGCAGGCGCTTTAATAGTAAATACCTCCAAATGGTAACAAGCCATATGGACAAAATTTTGGCTCACTGGTAAAAATTACATTTACAGTAATATTGTTAAAGTTTCTAGCTTCATCTTTGAAGCTTTGCCAGTGGGACATACCTCTTTGTTAACGATTTTGCAGGTGCCTCGTAAAGCTAAATAATACTCATCTTTTAGCAAAAGCATAACCTTTTGTAGGTTTTAGAAGTGTGAATCCATTAATACTTTTTTCACACAAGAAGCGTTAAATAGAGGGTAGGATCTTTAGCTGCTCTAGTAGAAAGTTTAATGAGTAATTAAAGAACAAAAGCCTAGTAGATTTGCTAGCCCACATCTTGCTCTGAAAGGTTCTGCTTTCTTTAGAAGCTTTATATACCTCAATAGATGAGTAAAATCGAGAGTTGAACATTTAATTTGGTTATTCAACAGAAGCTCCAAAATTGTTCATGTAGGAGGTGGGAGGAGAGATGGAGAGAATGCCTGAAGGAAGGAAATCACTCTGCTTTTCTCCTCAACATATCACCTGTAGGGGCCACAGCTCTGCATTAGCCATGCCAACACCTGCTCGGAAGTCTTCCGCTCCCACCCAGAGCAAGTGCTAAGCAAGAAATGATACATCAAATGCTGCCAAGGTTGCGTACCTAAAGACTGGTTTGAGTTGCACATCCAGCAAGGAAGCAGCTTTGGGGCAAGTACAAGCATCTGAGGATAGCACAGGAAGGCTTTTTGACAGCCCCTAGTTGGGGATTTTCTCAAAAAGATTTTCAAGATGCCAAGTTAATCTTGAGGCTTCTTGCCTCACCTCCTTTTATGTCCGTCCCTGAGCATTCTTGTAGAAACTTGTCCTCAGGATGTCTTTCTGCCTCCTATAAACTCCTACCTCTGGGCAGCCTTGGCACCTCTGCCTTACCCTGAGGCCCTTGAATTACTTGCCCATTTCCACATTTCTATGCTTTGAAACCTTTCTTCGAGGCAGGAATGCAAGATACACCACATTCTCCTTTCTAAGTCAGGCAAAGAAAGCAGTCATTTTCAGGCCACGTAGCCTTTCACTCAAGCTATAGACTCTTTGTCCCAGAATACTTTCCTCCCCTCTGGAAATGAGAAAATGAACTACCTTGACAATTAATTACCTAGTAAGGACTAAGTGAAGGACTCAATCTTTTGAAGAACCAGCTCCCAGACCATTTTGATTCAGAGCAAAACCCTGAACTGAATCCAGAGAGAAAAGTGGCCAGCACCCCATGCTGCAGAACCCCTCCAGGTGCTACTGGCAACAAATGTCCCTCAATCTGCTTGGAATGCTGTAACAAAATACCACAGACTGGGTGGCTTCAACAACATAAATTTATTTCTCTTTTTTTTGTAAAATGGAAAGGCTGAGCATTTTCCAAACCTTCAAGTTCCAGTTCTGGAATTGTTTAACGATTTCTTCTCCAATTCATCTCTCTCCTCACATTTTGCTCTAAGTAGTTAGGAGGAACCAAGCCACTCTCTCAACACTTTGCTTAGAAATCTCTTCAGCTAAGTATCCAGTTTCATTGCTTGCAAGTTCTACCTTCCAATGCTAGAATATGAACACAATTCAGCCAAGTTCTTTGCCACTTTATAAAAAGGACTGCCTTTTCTCCAGTTTCCAATAACATGTTACTCATTTCCATCTGACACCTCAGTAGAATGGCCTTTAATGTCCTTATTTCTACCAACATTAAGTTCATGATTAGTTATGTATTCTCTAAAGAGATGGAAGCTTTTTCTCTAGCTCTCCTTTCTCTCTGAGCTCTCACCAGAATTTTCCTTACTGTCCATATTCTTCGATGCACCTCAAAACTCTTCCAGTCTCTACCCCTTATACATTTCCAAAGGCACTTCCACAGGTTTAGGTATTTATTGCAGCAGCACTCCACTTCTTCCTCCAAGCCCCACCTCTTACCTCCAGCCTCATCTCTCCCTCCAAGCAAAGTCCCATAACCTACATTGGGATTTCACACTTTTCTTTGTTTCTCTTTCCACAGCCCCCAAATAACCAAAGTTTCTCATTTACCACATGAAATCACACTTGTCCTTCTTTTATCCAACCTAAATAAGATTCTGCCTTTATCTTTACGCTTTAGCTTGAATTTTTGCTCACGTTGGCCTATAGTTTCCCCCTATCTTTCTCTTTATTAATTCTTCATCTCTTTTTCAGGATCCTTTTTCTTGCTTTCCTCTTAAATATCTGTATTACTTAGGTGTCTTTCCATGGCTCTTATATCTTTTCACTCAAGAGATTAATGGTTCTTCCCTTTGGGGAGTTAAAAATAAGACAAAAGCTATGGAAGCCTCTTCAAAACATATATTTATTAAATATTTTTAAGAGCTTATTATGTGCTGGGCATTGTCCTAGTTGCTGAGGATATAAGAAGAGAACAAAACACACAAGATCCCTGTTCTCATGGGGAATGCATACAATAAGTAAATAAGTTTAAATATGTATATGATTTCAAACAGTGATAATTGCCATGAAGAAAAACAAAGCAGGGTAGGGAGATTCATGGAGAAGAAAGACCTCTCTGAGACAGAAATTTGACCACATGTTATTTAAAACCATGACTCTGGATGAGATCACCTAGGGAGGACAGCAAATAGAGACCAGAAAGCTGAGGACTCAGCTCTGGGGTATTTCACCCTTTCAATTTCAGTAAGAATAGAAAGACCCCGTAAAGCAGACTCAGAAGGAAGCAGTTGGTAAGAAAAGAAAAGAAAAAGAAAAAGAAAATATGAGACTCTGGAAGCCAAAAACAACAAAAAAAGTGTTTCAAGAAAGAGGGAGTAATCAACTGTGTCTCATGCTGCCGAGAGGATGACTAAGATGAAGATTAAAAATGGTTTATTGAATTTGGCAAGAAAGAAATCTTTGCCAATCATGAGATCGGTTTAAGTGGAATCAGAGGACAAGAGCCTGACTGGAGTGTGTTCCAGAAAAAATGGGAGGTGACAGAGTGATTATAGACAACTCTTTCCAAGAGAATTGTTATAAAAAAAAAGAGCAGAGAAATGGGAGGAGGAAGTTGTGGGATAGGAACATGGGGTCACAAGAGACCTTTTTCAGATGGGACATATTACAGCATGGGGATGAGTATGATGCGTAAAGAGTAGAAAATTGATGATGCAAAAGAGAAAGGGGATCATTGCAGAAGCAGAGTCCTTGAATACAAGAGAGGGGACAAGATTCAGTGCACAATTCTAGTTAGATAGGGGCTGGAACAGTTTACCTGTTGCAACAGGAATAAAAGCAGAGTATACAGATGCAGAGTAACTGGTAGGTTGGATGGTGAGGCGGTAAAGTAGTTCTCTTACAATTGTTCTTATTTTCTCAGTTAATTAGATGCAAAGTCATCAGCTGAGTATGAGGAGAAAAGAAAGGTTGTAAGAGGTTTGAGAAATAAGATTGCTGCTCTGCCATGGAAGGATCACTTAAAATAGGTGGTCATAGATTTAAAGTGGGACCGATCAGCACAATTGGATGTTTTCCTCCAGCTACATTCAGCTGAACTTCAGATGAAAAGAACTTCTGCTCTACACCCTCCCTCTGAGTGACTTCATCCAAATTCATGACTTAGCTAACATTTATGTCTCATGACTCCCAAATCTGTATCTTCAGCCCAAACCTCTTTTTGGAACTCCAAACTCATAATGTCTACTAGACTTTTAAACTTCAAATCTCCCACATACCTCTTAAATTCAACACATCCAAAACTAAAATAGTATGTTTAAAACTACTCCTATAGTCCTTGACTCTGCTAATGACCCACCATCCATCTAATGCCTAAAGGAAGAAGCGAAAGTCTTCCTTATACACTCCAAGCAGTCAAAGAATCTTGTGGCTCCTACCTTCTTCACATCATGCATATCTGTTCCCTCTAATTTCACTGCCATTTGCCTAAATTCAGTCCTTTGTCACTTTTCTCCTGAGTTCCCACAACAGTCTCCTGTCTCTTTGATGCTGGTCTATCCCCCACTTAACCCATCTTCTGCACAGCTTCCAGTCTTCTCTCTGGAAATGCAAATCTCATTACCTCACTCTTTAGCTCAAAAAGTAAAACTCACTTCAAAGTGTGATGCTGACTGTCCTTTAGCCTAATATCCTACCAATTTGCCTCACAGTCTTTTCTTCCAGCCATTCCAAATTACTTGCAATTTGTATGTTGCATCACACTTATGTACCTTCAAACATATCCCTATTTTGAAAAATCTTCTCTTCACCTGCTATTACTGCTAGCTCCTAGACCTTCCTCTAAACTCCATCCTGATATTTACTGCAGGCAAATTTCTTATGTACTCCCAAAGCACTGTGAGTATACTATACTTACACTCACTTACCACACTGACCTCACTTGACACTACATCCCCTCCAGCTACTTCCTCATTTTTCTGCTTTCCTTTGTATCAAACCCCCTCAAAAAATCATCAATACTTACTGTCACCCCTTCCTCTCCTCCCTTCACCTCTGGAACACATTTAAATTGGTCTTTTCATCTTGACTCTTGTAGCAAAATAACTCTTTACAAAATCATAAATGTCTTTGACATGGCTATAAACAATGGTCAATCCTTAGTCCTCACCTCAGTGATCCATCACAGTTGCAGCATTTGATATAATTAACTACTCCTTCTTTCTTGGAAGACTTTCTTCTCTTGGCTTCCAGGCACCACTTTTTCTTGGTTCTCCTCCTATCTCACTGGCAGCTATTACTCCATCTCCTTTGCTTCTCCTGATCATCTTAATCTCTAAAACTTGGAGTGCTCTTTTTTATCTATTCCCATTCTAGGTGATGTCATCACTATCATAGCTTTAAATATCCCCTAGAAGGATAACAGTGCCCAAATATGTATCCTAACCTAAACCTCTACCCTGAACTCTTGAATACCCAACTTAACACATGCATTTGAATGTCTAATAGGCAGCTTACTAAACTCCTTCAGCAATCCTTTCCTTTTTAGCAAAAAGCAATTTCATTCTTCCAGTTGCTCAAGCCAAAAACCTTGGAGTTATCCTTGACTCCTCTCTTTCTCCCACGCTTCACATTTACACCACCAGTAAATCTTGTAAGACCTGCCTTCAAAATATATCCACAATCCAACCTACCATGTCTATTCATCACCCTGCTCAGCCCATTCTCTCTCACCTGGATTATGTAACAGCCTCCCAATTGGTCTCCCAGCTTCCACCCTTGTCTCCCTTCATACAACAGCCAGAGTGATTCTCTGAAAACAAGTTGTTTCATGTCTCTTCCCTGCTCAGAATCCCCCAATTATTATCATGTTGGAGGGCATAATGGTTTACAAGACCCTACATAATTTAGCCCCCCTACTAACTCCCTAACCTCATCTCCAACAAGTCTCCCCAACACTCTGCTACAACCCTGGCCAAACATGGTGCTGCCTCAGGCTCTTTACACCTGATGCTTCCTCTGCCTACTGTGTTCTTCCCTGAGGATAGCCACATGCTCACTCCCTCACTTCCTTCATATCTCTGCCATCCTCTCAGAGGCCTTGTCTGATTAATTTCCAATTATACTTATCACTATCTCTTACCTTGTTTGTTGACTGGTTTATCTTCTGTCTTACTCCATTATAATGTAGCTCTATCAGAACAAGTACCTTATTTTATTCACTGCTGTATCCCCTGCACTTGTATAGTACCAAGCACTCAATAGATGTTCCACAGTAAATCAACTAGATTTGGGCTTCCCTGGTGGCGCAGTGGTTGAGAATCCGCCCAGTAAATCAACTAGATTTGGGCTTCCCTGGTGGCGCGGTGGTTGAGAATCCGCCTGCCGATGCAGGGGACGCGGGTTTGTGCCCTGGTCTGGGAAGATCCCATGCGCCGCGGAGCGGCTGGGCCTGTGAGCCATGGCCGCTGAGCCTGCATGTCCAGAGCCTGTGCTCCGCAACCGGAGAGGCCACAACGGTGAGAGTCCCGCGTACCGCAAAAAAAAAAAAAAAAAAAAAAAAAAAATCAACTAGATTTAAATACCTACTTATGTGTCTCCCCCAAACTAGAATCTATACTCTTTTATTTTTTTTCTTTTCTTCTTTTTTTGAATTTTATTTTTTTTATACAGCAGGTTCTTATTAGCTATCTATTTTATACATATTAGGGTATAGATGTCAATCCCAATCTCCCAATTCATCCCACCACCACCAAACCCCACCACCTGCTTTCTCCCCTTGGTGTCCATACGTTTGTTCTCTACATCTGTATCCCTATTTCTGCCCTGCAAACCGGTTCATCTGTACCATTTTCTAGATTCCACATATATGCTTTAATATACGATACTTGTTTCTCTTTCTGACTTACTTCACTCTGTATGACATTCTCTAGTCCATCCATGTCTCTACAAATGACCCAATTTCATTGCTTTTTATGGCTGAGTAATATTCCATTGTATATATGTACCACATCTTCTTTAACCATTCGTCTGTCAATGGGCATTTAGGTTGCTTCCATAACATAGCTATTGTAAATAGTGCTGCAATGAACATTGGGGTGCATATGTCTTTTAGAATTATGGTTTTCTCTGGGTATGTGCCCAATAGTGGGATTGCTGGGTCATGTGGTAATTCTGTTTTTGGTTTTCTAAGGAACCTCCATAGTGTTCTCCATAGTGGCTGTATCAACTTCATTCCCACCAACAGTGCAAGAGGGTTCCGTTTCCCCCACACCCTCTCCAACATTTGTTGTTTGTAGATTTTCTGATGATGGCCATTCTCAATGGTGTGAGGTGATACCTCATTGTAATTTTGATTTGCATTTCTCTAATAATTAGTGATGTTCAGCAGCTTTTCATGTACTTCTTGGCCATCTGTATGTCTTCTTTGGAGAAATGTCTATTTAGGTCTTCTGCCTATTTTTTGATTGGGTTGTTTTTTTTTTAATATTGAGCTGCATGAGCTGTTTATATATTTTGGAGATTAATCTTTTGTCCGTTGATTCATTTGGAAACATTTTCTCCCATTCTGAGGGTTGTCTTTTCATCTTGTTTATAGTGTGCTTTGCTGTGCAAAAACTTCTAGGTTTCATTAGGTCCCATCTGTTTATTTTTGTTTTTATTTCCATTACTCTAGGAGGTGGGTCAAAAAGATCTTGCTGTGATTTATGTCAAAGAGTGTTCTTCCTATGTTTTCCTCTAAGAGTTTTATAGTGTCCAGTCTTACATTTAGGTCTTTAATCCATTTTACATGTACCTGTCTGGTTTTCCCAGCACCACTTATTAAAGAGACTGTCTTTTCTCCACTGTATATCCTTGCCTCCTTTGTCATAGATTAGTTGACCACAGGTGCGTGGGTTTATCTCTGGGCTTTCTATCCTGTTCCATTGATCTATATTTCTGTTTTTGTGCCAGTACCATATTGTCTTGATTACTGTAGATTTGTAGTGTATAGTCTGAATTCAGGGCGTCTGATTCCTTCAGAATTCCTGCAGATTCCTCCAACCTTTTTCCCTCAAGATTGCTTTGGCTATTTGCGGTCTCGCCGTGGCTAGGACTTCCAAAACTATGTTGAATAATAGTGGTGAGAGTGGACATCCTTGTCTTGTTCCTGATCTTAGAGGAAATGCTTTCAGTTTTTCACCATTGAGAATGATGTTTGCTGTGGGTTTGTTGTACACAGCCTTTATTATGTTGTGGTAGGTTCCCTCTATGCCCACATTCTGGAGAGTTTTTATCATAAATGGGTGTTGAATTTTGTCAGAAGCTTTTTCTGCATCTATTGAGATGATCATATGCTTTTTATGCTTCAAGTTGTTAATATGGTGTATCCCATTGATTGTTTTACGTATATTGAAGAATCCTTGCATCCCTGGGATAAATGCCACTTGATCATGGTGTATGATCCTTTTAATGTGCTGTTGGATTCTGTTTGCTAGCATTTTGTTGAGGAATTTTGCATTTATATTCATCAGTGATATTGGTCTACAATTGTCCATTTCTTCCAGGTTGTCCATTTTATTGGCATAGAGTTGCTTGTGATAGTCATAGTCATATGTTGCTCATCATAGTCTCTTATGATGCTTTATATTTCTGTGGTGTCTGCTGTAACTTCTTTTTCATTTCTAATTTTATTGATTTGAGTCCTTTCCCTCTTTTTCTTGATGAGTCTGGCTAAAGGTTTATCAATTTTGTTTATCTT
>NC_041232.1:36967877-36977931 GCF_002837175.3 Physeter macrocephalus
TTGTCTCTAGGTATTTTTTGATTTACTCTTTGATTTCTTCAGTGATCTCTTGGTTATTTAGTAATGTATTGTTTAGCTTCCATGTGTTTGTGTTCTTTATGCTTTTTTCCCTGTAATTGATTTCTAATCTCATAGTGTTGTGGTTGGAATACATGCTTGATATGATTTCAATTTTCTTAAATTTACTGAGGCTTGATTTGTGACCCAAGTTGTGATCTATCCTTGAGAATGTTCTGTGTGCACTTGAAAAGAAAGTGTAATCTGCTGTTTTCAGACAAAATGTCCTACAAATATCAATTAAACCTATCTGGTCTATTGTGTCATTTAAAGCTTCTGTTTCCTTATTAATTTTCTGTCTGGATGATCTGTCCATTGGTATAGTGAGGTGTTAAAGTCCCTCACTATTATTGTGTTACTGTGGAGTTCCCCTTTTATAGCTGTTAGCATTTGGCTTATGTATTGAGGTGCTCCTATGTTGGGTGCATATATATTTATAATTGTTATATCTTCTTCTTGGATTGATCCCTTGATCATTATGTAGCGTCCTTCCCATCTCTTGTAATAGTCTTTATTTTAAAGTCTATTTTATCTTATATGAGAATTGCTACTCCAGCTTTCTTTTGATTTCCATTTGCATGGAATATCTTTTTCCATCCCCTCACTTTCAGTCTCTATGTGTCCCTAGGTCTGAAGTGGATCTCTTGTAGACAGCATATATATGGGTCTTGCTTTTGTATCCATTCAGCGAGACTGTGCCTTTTGGTTGGAGCATTTAATCCATTCACATTTAAGGTAATTATTCATTAATCCTGGTTGTAGGTTCTTCCGTTTCATCACTTTAAATATATCGTGCCACTCCCTTCTGGCCTGTAGAGTTTCTGCTGAGAAATCAGCTCTTAATTTTTTGGGAGTTCCCTTGTATGTTATTTGTCGTTTTTCCCTTGTTGCTTTCAATCATTTTTCTTTGTTTTTAATTTTTGTCAATTTGATTACTATGTGTCTTGGCATGTTTCTCCTTGGGTTTATCCTGCCTGGTACTCTCTGTGCTTCCTGGACGTGAGTGGCTATTTCCTTTCTCATTTTCGACCATAATCTCTTCAAATATTTTCTTGGGTCCTTTCTCTCTCTCTCTTCTGCTTCTGGGACCCCTATAATGTGAATGTTGGTGCATTTAATGTTGTCCCAGAGGTCTCTTAGGCTGTCTTCATTTCTTTTCATTCTTTTTTCTTTATTCTGTTCTGCGGCAGTGAATTCCACCATTCTGTCTTCCAGGTCACTTATTCGTTCTTCTGCCTCAGTTATTCTGCTATTGATTCCTTCTAGTGTATTTTTCATTTCAGTTATTGTATTGTTCATCTCTGTTTGTTTGTTCTTTAATTCTTCTAAGTGTTTGTTAAACATTTCTTGCATCTTCTGATCTTTGCCTCCATTCTTTTTCCGAGGTCCTGGATCATCTTCACTATCATTATACTGAATTCTTTTTCTGGAAAGTTGCCTATCTATCTCCACTTCATATAGTTGTTTTTCTGGGGTTTTATCTTGTTCCTTCATCTGGTACATAGTCCTCTGCCTTTTCATTTTGTCTGTCTTTCTGTGAATGTGTTTTTCGTTCCACAGGTTGCAGGACTGTAGTTCTTCTTGCTTCTCCTGTCTGCCCTCTGGTGGATGAGGCTATCTAAGAGGTTTGTGCAAGCTTCCTGATGGGAGGGACTGGTGGTGGGTAGAGCTGGTTGTTGCTCTGGTGGGCAGAGCTCAGTAAAACTTTAATCCGCTTGTCTGCTGATGGGTGGAGCTGAGTTCCCTCCCTGTTGGTTGTTTGGTCTGAGGTGACCCAGCACTGGAGGCTACAGGCTCTTTGATGGGGCTAATGGCATATCAGGGAGGGCTCATGCCAAGGAGTACTTCCCAGAACTTCTGCTGCCAGTGTCATCATCCCTGTGGTGAGCCACAGCCACCCCCTGCCTCTGCAGGAGACCCTCCAACACTAGCAGGTAGGTCTGGTTCAGTCTCCTATGGGGTCACTGCTCCTTCCCCTGGGTCCTGATGTGCACATTACTTTGTGTGTGCCCTCCAAGAGTGGAGTCTGTTTCCTCCAGTCCTGTTGAAGCCCTGCAATAAAATCCCACTAGCCTTCAAAGTCTGATTCTCTGGGAATTACTCCTCCCATCTCCAGACCCCCAGGTTGGGAAGCCTGACCTGGGGCTCAGAACCTTCACTCCAGTGGGTGGACTTCTGTGTTATAATTGTTCTCCAGTTTGTGAGTCACCCACCCAACAGTTATGGGATTTGATTTTATTGTGATTGCACCCCTCCTACCATCGTACTGTGGCTTCTCCTTTGTCTTTGGATGTTGGGTGAGTTTTTGGTAAGTTCCAGTGAGTTCCAGTGTCTTCCTGTCAATGATTGTTCAGCAGTTAGTTGTGATTCCGGTGCTCTCGCAAGAGGGAGTGAGCACATGTCCTTCTGCTCCACCATCTTGAACCAATCTTATACTCTTTTAAAAGAAGGACCATATCATATTCAACTTAAAATCCCCTTTGCCTAGCACAATGCCTAGTAAGTGTTCAATCTATTCATGAAAAATGAGTTTAAAAGTATAAAACTCAATTGCAAGCATGAGGATGTCTAACAGCCCTCAGAAAAAAATGGTTAGCAAAAAGTTGACACTGTCAGCCAAGTGAAGGGAGAAAATGTACTCCTAAGAGAATCTGGGCTCCAGAGGTGGCAAGAGACTCAGGCCAGCTAATGCAGCTTTGCATTCCCTTGGCCACAGTGATGGTCTCAGACATGGATCTCCATCAGAACCATGGCTTCTAGGACAAAGACAAGTGATCTGTCTACTAGAACACAAGCTGAGAGGATATAAGGTCTTAAGTCTCTGCCACCATCTTGCTACCACATGAAATTTTAGACTAAAGAAAACACCATAGAAGACAGAACTGGGAAACAGAGAAAACAAATCCTGAAGGCACTGCTTGAGCTCTGAATTCATGCTGTCTGAATATCTACTCCCTAGACTTTTAAATTCTATGAGTCAAAACATTCCCTTTTTTTGCTTAAACTCGTTTGAATTAGGTTTTCTGTCACTTGCTACAGAAATAAAAATTCTTGATTGATTCTTGATCTTTAAAAATTAGATTCCTGTGCCCCAATGCCAGATATTCTGATTATGTCTAGGCCACGGAATCTGTATTTTAACAAGGTCTACAGACGTTTCCAACACGTACTGAGTTGCAAGCAGCAAACCAAAGTCTAGCAGAACCAAAGCAAAAAGAGTCCATTAAAGACATTAAACATCTTATAAATAAATAGGAGGGCTGAAAAGCCAGGCTTGGGGCTATGTAGTAAGGAATGAAGTCCAAAATTATGCTGGCAAATTCATCCAGTAGAGCAGTCACTGATGCTGCCAAAGAACATTAAACACTATGGTTTGCACAACTGTCCCCACGAATTCAATCTTGGGGCAACCATCATCACCTCTAGCATTGCTGCCACTACTACCCTGTAAATTCAGTCTGGTTGCAACTACTACTGTCACTGCCAAGCCAGAAGCTTGATTTTGCTACTACTACCAATACTACTAGAAAGCCAGATACATTTTTCTATAATCCCTCTCCTTTGCATCACTAGCTCCTCTGCATCACACTGGGATTTTCAAACCCGAGAAAAGAAAACAGTTTATGCCTTATAATAATATTCACAAATGGTCAACCAAAATAGAATTGATCAACCAAAAGAAATCTGTTACTCTCTTGCCAATGAGCAGGACATGAAGAGGCCCATTCTTTGCTTGGCAGTCCAGAGTTTAATTTATGCCACTGGCATTGTTTCCCTAATTCTCATACCAGAAGATATTATAAATATTTCTGCTCATACCAAGTATACCATTTTGATCAAACTGTTAGAACAATCCAGGCTTATAAATAATTTTATTATTTTTTTCACCAAATTCTTTAGTGAATTTATAAGCCACACAACCTACTAATCCAAAGCCCACAAACCAAAGATGAGAACCACCTGAAAGAAAATTATTTTAGACACAGGTTCCAGGAATTTGACATAATATTTGGCATACCTACCCAAAAGCTAGTAAAGAGAATTTTCTATAATCTTACAATATAATTAAACATCAAAAATCTTTCTCTATAATCCCTGCTTTCTTTCACATGAGATTGGGAGATTTTCTTCTCCTTCCTCATGGACATTTGTCCTCAGCAATTCTGTTCAAATTATTCCAGCCAAACCATTGGTCCCATCTCTAATGATCCACTGCTTTGCTCTGCTATCTGTCTGTGTTCCTTCACAGTCTATGACCATGGAACTCTGGAAAAATGAGTTTGACCTCTTCATTAAACTCAATATGAAGTGTGGCTGGCATGCTCCCTGCTTCTTTCAACATGCAATCTTACCCACCATCAGCTTTAAGCCAGAGACATGGTGAAAATTCTCAGGTGATGGGTCAGATCGAAAAAGAAGACTTTTCCAGTCCTCTTGCCATAGCAAAATCTGTTTCTCATTATGGCACCTGAACAGCTGACATAGTCCCAGCAGAGGAATCATTTCGAAGACCTCCATTCACACATGCAGACCCTCATGCTAATTAGTAACCTGCAGGCATTTCCTTAATCACTGGTAACACTTTTGACTAAGGTTTCTGACTGCACCCTATACCTAATTTGCATACTGTCACAATACTATTGGTGGAAGCTGCTGCAATCCACCTTTCCCCTTTGACAGTTTATTTCAGTGAATCCCATACACAGCTAAGGTTCTGAGTCATTGTCTGTTTTTCCATTTGCATAACCTCAGGGAAGGGCTTTGCATTGTTTGATGATGGGGCTTTCACCAGCACATTGGTTGGATCCCCTTGGAACACTGCTAGAAGGTATCCCTCCTGAGCACTGAGCTTGTGCCAGCCCTTTGTCTTTTTTCTCATCTTTGCTCTCTGACTCCTGGGCCTTCCCTCCTGTTTGGTTCTGGTTAAGTTATAGTTCCTCATGTGCAATTAGATTTGTACAGTTCTTTTCTGGTAGCAAAAGCAGATTATGGGTCTCTTTTATCCAAAGACCTGAATTTCCTTGAAAATCTACAGGAGGCTCTGGGTTATAAGCCTTGAATCTAGTCTACAATGACACATTTCATATCCTGCTTTAATCAAACTGCAGGATACATAAGATTTATCAAACAGTAAAAACAGATGAATCTAAGAGACTTCTTAATTATTTTCCCTTATATGAAAAGGGAGATTCACAGTATTATCTTAAACCAAAGCTCATTCTAAAAAGCCATTCAGTTCCTCAAGTTGTTTATTCAGTAGATTTTAAATCAAAGCTTTTTTGGATTTTTAACTTAAATATAAGAATTAAAAATTATTTCTTGGAAAAAAAAAAGAAAACAGAGATTCAGAGAGGTAAATTATTTTTAAAGATAAACAGCTACTGAAAAACAGAACTGGGGCTAGAACCCAAGTTCAGGGTTATTTCTTCTCTACTACTCTTTTATCTAAACTTTTTTCTTTTTGTCCATATGTAGCCTTTCTGTTAACGATAATCTTTCCTTGTAGTTACTTAGTAAGTGATTTAATGGGAGGGAAGGAAGAAGGAAAATATATAATGCTTTATACAATGGGGTGATAGGTCGAATAATGCTCCCCAAAGATGTCCTTATACTAATTCACAGAACCTGCGACTATGTTACGCTACATTGCAAAAGAGACAGGTGTGATTAAGTTAAGGATCTTGAGATGGGGTGATTATTCTAGATTATCTGGGTGGACCCAATGTAATTACAAGAATCCTTATAAGTGAATGATGGAGGCCAAAGAGTCAGGATCAGAGAAGGAAATGAGATGACAGAAACAAGGTTAGAGTGATGTGATGTGAGCACTCAATCCACCATGGCTGGCTTGAAGATGGAAGGGGAGCATGAGCCAAGAAATGTGGGAAGCCTCTATAAGATAGAAAAGGCAAGGAAATAGATTGTCCCCTAGAGACTCCAGAAGGAATGCAATCCCAATGATGAATGCAATCCTGATGACACCTCTGTTTTAGCCCAGTGAAGCCCATTTTGGACTTCTGACTTCCAGAACAAAATTTATGAAAAATTCTCAAAAAGGATCCAAGTGATATGCAAGTAACTTAAATGGTTGCCTAAACAAAGTCCAACAGTATTTAAAGAATACAACAAAATACAGCATACCACAATGTAAAACAATGTCCAATATCCAGGCAAAAATTACTAGTTCACCCAAGAAGCAGGAAAATGTGACCCATAATCAAAAAAAAAAAAAGGATCAATTAAAATAGACTTAGAAATGATAGAATGAGCAGACGAGCATTTTAAACAGCTGTTTAAAAACAGCTGTTTTGCATATAAATATGCAAAAGTATTTAAAGGAAAGTAGGAATCTAATGAGGAGAAAAATGAATAAATCAAAAACAAATGAAAACTTCTGAAGAAGAAACATACACACTCTGAAATGAAAAACTCACTGGGTGGAATTAAGAGTAGAATAGACACCACAGAGAAAAAGATCAATGAACTTGAAGGTACAACTAGAGAGATTACCTAAACTGAAGTACAGAAAAAAGAAAGGCTGAAAAAAAAATTGAACAGAGCTTCACTGACCTTTGTGACAATACAGATCTTACATATGTGTAATTGAAACCCAGAAGGATAAAGGTTTGAGGATATGAAAAAAATATTTGAAGGAATTATGGCCAAAATTTTATGAAAACTCTAAACTTACAGACTCATAAGGCTCAATGAAAACCAAACAAAATTAATAGTAAGAAAACTACTCCAAGTCACACTGTAATCAAAAAACTGAAAATAAGTGATTAAAAGAAAATCTTAAAAGCTATCGGAGGAAAAAAGACACATTACTACAGATGAATAGAAATAAAAATGGAAACAGATGTCTTGACAGAGACTGTGCAAACCAGAAGAAAATAAAATGAAATGTCACCTTTAAACTTTAAGCTGATGAAAGAAAAAAACTGTCAACCATGTCATCTAGTCCCAGCAAAAATGTCCATCAAAAATGGAAGTGAAGGGCTTCCCTGGTGGCGCAGTGGTTGAGAGTCCACCTGCCGATGCAGGGGACACGGGTTCGTGCCCCGGTCCAGGAAGATCCCACATGCCACGGAGAAGCTGGGCCTGTGAGCCATGGACACTGAGCTTGCGTGTCCGGAGCCTGTGCTCCGCAACGAGAGAGGGCACAACAGTGAGAGGCCCGCGTACCACAAAAAAAAAAAAAAAAAAAAAGGAAGTGAAATAAAGAGTTCTTAAGACAAATAAAAGCTGAGATAAAATAGATAACTAGTGAGAACCTATATAGCACAGGGAACACTACCTGATGCTCTGTGGTGACCTAAATGGGAAGGAAATCCAAAAAAGAAGGGATATATGTATACGTACAGCTGATTCACTTTGCTGTACAGTAGAAACTAACACATTGTAAAGCAACTGTACTCCAATAAAAATTAATTTTAAAATAAATAAATAAAAACAAATTACAGATAAATAAAATAAAATAAAATCTTGAAAAATAAAGTAGACCAAGAAAAAAAAAAAGCTGAGATTGTTCATATTCAGAAGACCTGCACTACAAGAAACATTAAAGTCAAAGGAAAATAATATTTGATGAAAACTTGGGGAGACCTTCAAGACGGCGGAGGAGTAAGACGTGGAGATCATCTTCCTCCCCACAAATACATCTGAAATATATCTACACGTGGAAAAACTCCAATAGAACACCTATTGAAAGCTGGCAGAAGACCTCAGACTTCCAAAAAGGCAAGAAACTCCCCACGTACCTGTGTAGGGCAAAAGAAAAAAGAAAAAACAGACAAAAGAATAGGGAAAGGACCTGCCCCTCTGGGAGGGAGCTGTGAAGGAGGAAAAATTTCCACACACTAGGAAGCCCCTTCACTGGCAGAGACAGCGGGTGGCGGGGGGGGAAGCTTTGAAGCCAAGGAGGAGAGTGCAGCAACAGGGGTGCAGAGGGCAAAGTGGAGAGATTCCTGCACAGAGGATCGGTGCCGACCAGCACTCACCAGCCCGAGAGGCTTGTCTGCTCACCCACCAGGGTGGGTGGGGGCTGGAAGCTGAGGCTGGGGCTTCGGAGGTCAGATCCCAGGGAGAGGACTGGGGTCGGCTGCGTGAAAACAGCCTGAAGGGGGCTAGTGCGCCACAGCTAGCTGGGAGGGAGTCCGGGGAAAAGTCTGGAACTGCCTAAGAGGCAACAGACCATTGTTTTGGGGTGCGTGAGGAGCGGGGATTCAGAGCACTGCCTCAACGAGCTCCAGAGACAGGCACAAGCTGCGACTATCAGCACGGACACCAGAGATGGGCATGAAATGCTAAGGCTGCTACTGCAGCCACCAAGAAGCCTGTGTGCAAGCACAGGTCACTATCCACACCTCCCCTCCCGGGAGCCTGTGCAGCCAGCCACAGCCAGGGACCCATGATCCAGGGAAAACTTCCCCCGGAAAACACACGGCATGCCTCAGGCTGGTGCAACGTCACACCGACCTCTGCCGCCGCAGACTCGCCCCACATTCCATAACCCTTCCACCCACCCCCCCGCCTGAGTGAGCCAGAGCCCCCTAATCAGCTGCTCCTTTAACCCTGTCCTGTCTGGGAGGGAACAGACACCGCCAGGCGACCTACACGCAGAGGCGGGGCCAAATCCAAAGCTGAAGCCCAGGAGCTGTGCGAACAAAGAAGAGAAAGGGAAATTTCTCCCAGCAGCCTCCGGAGCAGCGGATTAAATCTCCACAATCAACTTGATGTACCCTGCATCTCTGGAATACCTGAATAGACAACGAATCATCCCAAAATTCAGGCGGTGGACTTTGTGTGATTTTGTCTGTATAGTTTTACTTTTCCCATTTGTCCTAGGGTTTTGTCTGTCTGGTTTTTTGTTGTTTTTTTTTTTTTTAAGAATAGTTTTTTAGTGCTTGTTATCATTAGTGGGTTTGTCTTTTGGTTTGGTTGCTCTCTTCTTTCTTTCTGTCTTTTTTTTTTTTTACTTTTTAATAATTTTAATTTTTAATAATTTTTTAAATTTTTTATTTTAAAAACTTTATTTTATTTTTATCTTTCTTTCTTTTTTTCTCCCATTTCTTCTGAGCCGTGTGGCTGACAGAGTCTTGGTGCTCGGGCCTGGTGTCAGGCCTGTGCCTCTGAGGTGGGAGAGATGAGTTCAGGGTATTGGTCCACAGAGACCTCCCAGCTCCATGTAATATCAAATGGTGAAAGCTCTCCCAGAGATCTCCAATTCAATGCTAAAACCCAGCTCCACTCAACGACCAGCAAGCTACAGTGCTGGACAACCTATGCCAAACAACTACCAAGACAGGAACACAACTGCACTCATTAGCAGAGAGGCTGCCTAAAATCATAATAAGGTCACAAACACCCCAAAACACACCACCAGATGCAGTCCTGACCACCAAAAAGACAAGATCCAGCCTCATCCACCAGAACACAGGCACCAGTCCCCTCCACCAGGAAGCCTACACAACCCACTGAAACAAACTTAGCCACTGGGGGCAGACACCAAAAACAATGGGAACTACGAACCTGCAGCCTGTGAAAAGGAGACCCCAAATACAGTAAATTAAGCAAAACAAGAAGACAGAGAAACACACAGCAGATGAAGGAGCAAGGTAAAC
Source organism: Physeter macrocephalus (assembly GCF_002837175.3). Taxonomy (NCBI): domain Eukaryota; kingdom Metazoa; phylum Chordata; class Mammalia; order Artiodactyla; family Physeteridae; genus Physeter; species Physeter macrocephalus. Next base: position 36,977,558 of record NC_041232.1, read on the forward strand.
ACCCAGCAGACCTAAACAACACAATAAATGAAATTAAAAATTCTCTAGAAGGAATCAATAGCAGAATCACAGGCAGAAGAATGGATACGTAACCTGGAAGATAAAAAAGTGGAAATAACTACAGAGCAGAATAAAGAAAAAAGAATGAAAAGAATTGAGGATAGTCTCAGAGACTTCTGGGACAACATTAAATTCTTGAACATTTGAATTATAGGGGTCCCAGGAGAAGAAGAGAAAACGCAAGAAACGTTTAACAAGGACCTAGAAGAACTCAAGAGCAAACAAACAATGATGAACAACAAATTAATGAAATTTAAAATTCTCTAGAAGAAATCAATAGCAGAATAACTGAGGCAGAAGAACGGATAAGTGAC
>NC_041232.1:36978083-36979004 GCF_002837175.3 Physeter macrocephalus
GGGAATCACCATAAGGTTAACAGCTGATTTCTCCACAGAAACTCTGCAAGCCAGAAGGGTGTGGCAGGACATATTTAAAGTGATGAAAGGGAAAAACCTACAACCAAGATTACTCTACCCAGCAAGGATCTCATTCAGATTTGAGACAGAAATCAAAACCTTTACAGACAAGCAACAGCTAAGAGAATTCAGCACCACCAAAGCAGCTTTCAGTAAATGCTAAAGGAACTTCTCTGGGCAGGAAACACAAGAGAAAGAAAAAACCTACAATAACAAACCCAAAACAACTACAAAAATGGTAATAGGAACATACATATCAATAAATACTAAATAACCAAGAGATCACTGAAGAAATCAATGAGGAAATCAGAAAATACCTAGGAACAAATGCCACTGAAAACATGATGACCCAAAACCTATGCGATGCAGCAAAAGCAGTTCTAAGGGGGAAGCTTATAGCAATACAATCCTACCTCAAGAAACAAGAAACATCTCAAATAAACAACCTAATCTTACAACTAAAGAAATTAGAGAAAGAAGAAAAAAAAAACCCACAGTTAGCAGAAGGAAAGAAATCATAAAGATCAGATCAGAAAAAAATGAAAAAGAAATGAAGGAAACAATACCAAAGATCTATAAAACTAAAATCTGGTTCTTTGAGAAGATAAACAAAATTCATAAACCATTAGCCAGACTTTTCAAGTAAAAAATGGAGAAGCACCATCACCCTGATACCAAAACCAGACAAAGATGTCTCAAAGAAAGAAAGCTACAGGTCAATATCACGGCTAAACATAGATGTAAAAATCCTCAACAAAATACTAGCAAACAGAATCCAACAGCACATTAAAAGGATCATACACCATGATCAAGTGGGATTTATCCCAGGAATGCAATGATTCTTCAATATGTGCAAATCAA
>NC_041232.1:36979259-36980184 GCF_002837175.3 Physeter macrocephalus
GACTTCAGACTATACTACAAAGCTACAGTAATCAAGGCAGTATGGTACTGGCACAAAAACAGAAATATAGATCAGTGGAACAGGATAGAAAGTCCAGAGATAAACCCACGCACATATGGTCACCTTATTTTTGATAAAAGAGGCAAGAATATACAATGGAGAAACCACAGCCTCTTTAATAAGTGGTGCTGGGGAAACTGGACAGCTACATGTAAAAGAATGACATTAGAGGGGATTCCCTGGTGGCGCAGTGGTTGCGCGTCCGCCTGCCGAGGCAGGGGAACCGGGTTCGCGCCCCGGTCTGGGGGGACCCCATGTGCCGCGGAGCAGCTGGGCCCGTGAGCCATGGCCGCTGGGCCTGTGCGTCCGGAGCCTGTGCTCCGCAACGGGAGAGGCCACGGCAGGGGGAGGCCCGCATACCCCAAAAAAAAAAAATTGACATTAGAACACTCCCTGACACCCATACACAAAAATAAACTCAAAATGGATTAAAGACCTAAATATAAGGGCAGACACTATAAAACTCTTAGCGGAAAACATAGGCAGAACACTCTATGACATAAATCACAGCAAGATCCTTTTTGACCCACCTCCTAGAGAAATGGAAATAAAATAAAAAAAATAAACAAATGGGACCTAATGAAACTTAAAAGCTTTTGCACAACAAAGGAAACCATAAACAATATGAAAAGACAACCCTTAGAATGGGAGAAAATATTTGCAAATGAAGCAACTGACAAAGGATTAATCTCCAAAATTTACAAGTGCTCATGCAGCTCAATATCAAAAAAACAAACAACCCAATCAAAAAATGGGCAGAAGACCTAAATAGACATTTCTCCAAAGAAGATATTCAGATTGCCAACAAACACATGAAAGAATGCTCAACATCATTAATCATTAGAGAAATGCAAATTAAAACTAC
>NC_041232.1:36980567-37024286 GCF_002837175.3 Physeter macrocephalus
ATGGAAGCAACCTAAGTGTCCATCGACAGATGAATGGATAAAGAAGATGTGGCACAGATATACAATGGAATATTACTCAGCCATAAAAAACGAAATTGAGTTATTTGTAGTGAGGTGGATGGACCTAGAGTCTGTCATACACAGTGAAGTAAGTCAGAAAGAGAAAAACAAATACCATATGCTAACACATATATATGGAATTTTTTTTTTTAAGTGGTTCTGAAGAACCTAGGGGCAGGACAGAAATAAAGAAGCAGATGTAGAGAATGGACTTGAGGACTCGGCGGAAGGGAAGGGTAAGCTGGGATGAAGTGAGAGAGTGGTATGGACATATATACACTACCAAATGTAAAATAGATAGTGGGTGGGAAGCAGCTGCATAGCACAGGTAGATCAGCTTGGTGCTTTGTGACCATCTAGAGGGGTGGGATAGGGAGGTTGGGAGGGAGACCCAAGAGAGAAGAGACATGGGGATATATGTACATGTATAACTGATTCACTTTGTTATAAAGCAGAAATTAACACACCATTGTAAAGCAATTATACTCCAATAAAGATGTTAAAAAAAAGAAGGAAAGAAAACTTGGATCTACACAAAGGAATTAAGATTGTCAAAAATGGTAAAAAGAAAAGATATTTTCTCTTTTATTAATTTCTTTAAAGGAGAATTGAACAAAAGCATAAACCATGTATTTGGCGGTATATAATATATGTAAAAGTAAAATGTATGACAATGATAGTACAGAGGACAATAAGAAAGAAATAGAATTATACTATTGTAAGGCTACTACATTAATGTATTATGTGTGAGGTAATACAATATAACTGGAAGGTAGACTGTCATCACTTAAAGATGCATATTGGAAACACTAAAGCAACTACTAAAAAATAAAACAGAGAATACAGCAAAAGGACACAAAACAGAATTTTTTAAATATGCAATTAATACAAAAGAAAGCAGGAAAAAAGGAGACAAGAACATTGAACAAATAGAAAACAAATAGTAATACAGAATAACACACAGCTGCAGAGACATGGGACACCATCAAGTGTGCCAACATATGCATAACATGTGTTCCTGAAGGAGAGGAGAAAGAAAGGAGAAAGAATATCTCAAGAAACAATGGCTGAAAACTTCCAAATTTGATAAAAGATATGAATTTTCACATCCAAGAGGCCAAACAAACTCCAGGTGTAATAAACTTCACATACTGGATATGATCCACACCAAGACACATTATAATCAAACTGTTGAAAGCCAAAGACATGAAAGAATCTTGGCAGCAGCAAGAGATAAGTAACTTTATCACATACAAGTGATCCTTAAAAAGATTAGCAGCTAATTTCCCATTAGAAACCATGGTGGACAGAAGGCACTGGGATGACTTATTGAAAGCGCTGAGAGGAAAAAAAAAAAAAAGCTGTCAACCAGGAATTCTATAGTCAGCAAAACTATCTTTCAAAAATGAAGGCGAAATCAAGACTTTCCATACAAGAAAGGCTGAAGGAGTTCATTGCTAGTAGATCTGCCCTACAAGAAATACTAACGAGACTTCTTCAGACTAAAATGAAAGTACAGTAGAGTAACTCAAAGCCATATGAAGAAATAAAGAACTCCAGTAAAGGTAACTACATATGTTTATGCAAATAGTATTTCATTTTTGGTTTGTAACTGCTCTCTTTGTTTCCTGTATGATTAAAAGCCAAATGCACAAAAAGGAATTATAATTCTATGTTAAAGTGTATACAATGTATAAAAATACAATTTGTGACAATAAAATAAAGGAAGTGGAGCTGTATAAGAACAGAGATTTTGAATGGTATTGAAACTAAATTGATATCAATTCAAACTAGATTATTACAAATGTAGGATTTTAAATTATAATTCCTATGGTAACCACTATGAAAATAACTAAAAGTCTATACAGAAGAGGAAATGAGGAGAGAAACAAAATAATATGCTAGGAAAAAAATCAAACACAACTGAAGGCAGTATTAGAGGAATTGAGGAACGAAAAACAAATGAAAAAAATATGATATATAGGAAAGTAATAGAAAAATGGTAGAAGTAGTTCTTCCTTATCAGTAATCACTTTAAATATAAATGAATTAAACTTGCCAATTAAAAGACAGAGACTGACAGAATGGAAGAAAAGAAAAATAATTGAACTATAATGCTGTCTACAAGAGACAGTTTTGATCCAAAGACAGTTTTTGTCCTGAATTAGAAGCAAATAGTTGATACTAATTAAGATGGGAAAGACTATATGTAAGTATGTGGAGCACGGGTAGGGCAGAGATTTGGAGTTCAACGTTGGACACCTTAGGTCTGAGATGTCTGTTAGACACTCCAATGAAGAAATTGAGGAGGGTGGCTATATGAATCTGAAGTTCAGGGGGAAAGTCCAAGCTGGAGATAAATATTTACAGTCATCTTTAAAGTCCAGGAATAAATGAGATGTAAAGAGAGAATGTGTATAGATAAGAGAAGAGGTCCAAAAACCAAGTTCTGGGTCATTTCAACATTAATAGATTGGGAAGAAGAGTAGGAATCAGTACAGGAAACAGAAATGGAAGCTGATGAGGCAGGAAAATCAGGGAAGCACAGTGATGAATGTTTTAAAAAGAAAGCATCAATTTTGTCAAAGACTACTTTGTCTTTTCTTTTCAGGTCTGGTTTGGGATAGTCTCTCACCTGATCACTGGTATTTACTCCTCAGAGGGTAGCTTATTATTAAATCCTTGTCCAAAAGAAACAAATATAATGGGTTACACATGGTTCTAATGCTACGTGTGTGTGTGTGTGTGTGTGTGTGTGTGTGTGTGTGTGTGTATGGCATTAGAGTCTAATACTGAGAAGTAGAATGGGAAAATCATGGACTTTGGAGCTAGTCCTAGCTCCACCACTTTCACACTAGTTTTGTGGCCTTGGGCAAATTACTTAAATTCAGTTTCCTTGTGTGTGCAATAAGGCTAATAATACTGCACCTGTCTCATAATCTACTATGAGAATTAATTGACTTTCTATGGTTAGCAGACATTTGGTCCTGTCCAAAACATCCATAAGACATTTGGTCCAGACCAAAATGTCCTTGATATTTAGTCCTATCTGAAACCAATAGGCATGAACCAAATGTCTTGGATATTTTGGATAGGATCAAATTTCAAGGACCCCTTGGCATTCACCAAATGTCTTAAGGATGTTTTAGACAGGACCAAATGTCCTGCAAGGCGTTCTGTAGGTATATAGACACTATAAGAGCTCAAGAAAGTTTAAGACCTGGCCCTTTCCTGACATAAGGGGATATGCCCATGTCTCAGTGTTCCTTCAGCTACTGAAATTGATATATTCTCCTAATGACTAGCTTTCCTTCCTCTGAATTAAAATGGTTTTATAAGGAAAATTTTATTCCAAGTGCTGATATTTAGGAGATAATGATTTGATTTGCTCTATGAGGCCTCCTTTAGGAAAACAGAATATCCTTTAAACAAGGTTGCTTTGATACTAAATGGGTGGGGAGGGAAAGGAGGGAAGAGAAAAAGAAAAATTATAAATGGGTCCATTTGGGAAATGGAACTCAAAATAACTCCTTGAATATAAATATAATGTAGCTCTTAAATCAAAGTTCCTTCCCCAACAGCTTCACAGCTCATTTACCACCTTTTTTAAATTAATTAATTAATTAAATAAATATATATATATATTGGCTGCATTGGGTCTTCATTGCTGCACACAGGCTTTCTCTAGTTTGGCGAGCGGGGCTACTCTTCGCTGTGGTGTGCGGGCTTTTCATTGCAGTGGCTTCTCTTGTTGCGGAGCACGAGCTCTAGGTGCCCGGGCTTCAGCAGTTGTGGGTCACGGGCTCTAGAGCGCAGGCTCAGTAGTTGTGGCACACGGGCTTAGTTGCTCCACGGCATGTGGGATCTTCCTGGACTAGGGCTCGAACCCGTGTCCCCTGCATTGGCAGGCGGATTCTTAACCACTGTGCCACCAGGGAAGTCCACCATCTTTTCTTAACTCCTGACAGTCAGAACTCTTTCCACATCTATTATCCCTACTAGCTTTTCCCATTCTAAAAGCACGAAGCCTCCACAGGGAATTTCTTTGCTTTTTATGATATTGTGATTTAGGGGGCTGGATTGAGTTGTACTTCTTTGTGAGGGGGGATATAAAGGGGTGAGAAGAGGATGAAGGAATTGTAGAAAAGAGAGGCTCATGAGATGAAACTGTCTGACAGCCAGAACTCTCCTAGAAAGCTACGGTGGTTAAGTTCTTAACTGCAGTCTTCTCAACCTCTTTTGACTTGGTTTCTCCAGGATGCCTCCTTGCTTACACCATCTGGATTGAGTAATCAAGAAAAAGGAATATGAAAGAAAGTTTAAAACGTTTTATGATACACTGTCAGATCACAGAAAGGGCAGGAAAGTCTCAGTTATGTCACAAAAGATAAATAAGCTTCAAAAATCACATGTAGTCTATCGCCCTATTTATTACAGTTTGAGAACTCAAAACTTAATAGTGTTTATCAGCTTACCTGCATATCCAACTGCTGACTCTAGCACATCATTTCTGTTTTGACCCCTTAGGGTCTTATCACACAGCTGTTTATTCATTAAGACTCAGGGAATTTCTACAGCCCTGAACAGGGGTCACTGAAGTTGTAATCTCTCCTTTCTCTGCCTTATCTCCATTATAAATCCAAGGTGTCTTTGGAGATAGGTAGGTATCAAGTTATCAAACTTAGCTTGGCCATGCAGGCCTCTGGAGAATTTCTCCTGATAATACAGTAAGAACAAAGGATTCTCAAAAGTACAATAGACATACGTAAAGTATGCTTCACCATTCTTGCTTTTTCTACCCAAGATTTATCACTACTCCCAAAATACCAAAGCAGAGACAAAACAGAGATACCAAGAGAAGGAATGAACTTGGAGAAACATTAGAAACATAACGATCTGTCAAGATAATAGGAAAAAGCACATACTCCGGCAGTATGAAAAGGTTACCTAAGAGGAGGCAGGCTGAAGATACTTGCACCGCACTGCAGTCTGAGATGCCTCCTACCCAATCCTCTGCCCTTCCTCTTCCCTTCTACACTGACAGTCTGAAGCCTCTTCCTGCCTCCCACTGCTCCCTCCCCCAGTCTCTTTCACGTCTAATCGCACCTTAGCATTTGCCTTGGGTGGATTCAAACTAACACAGGTGGTACAGAGAGTAGTCTGAGAAAACAGGCAGGAAGATGGGAATTTAGAACCCGCTCATTCCCCAAAACAGTAGATTAAGAGTGTGTGACAGGCAGGGCACAGAGAGTCTCTGACACAGTGTGGGGTTCAACTGCTAAAGATTTCTCCAGTGATGACCTGGGGAAATGTCCCAGTGGAAGACAACACTGATACAGGTCCAATTATTCAGGTGTTTGAAAGACAACAAAGTGGCTACAAAGAGGACAGAGTTGATGATAATTGCTCATTTGTATCGATGCCCTACAGGGGGTACTGGGAAATGAGGTCCATTCACAAGCAGTTAATGGACTGCTTTTACAAAGAGGCTCTTATCTCTTGCAGTGGAAAAGAGAAAGGAGAGCAGCAGGCTGCAGATCTGATAGTTAAAGGTGCAGAGTTCTAGGGATGTTTGAATATCAGCCAAAGCAGTACTGTTATGCTAAAGTAAGGGCAGCAACATCTATAAAAAGTCACAGTCCTTTGCTCAGTTCACAGACCCGAGCAAATTTTCAGATCCAGAACCCCTTGGCTAAATCCTACAGAAAGTATATACTGTAATGATTCCTATGAGACCCACCACAGCAACTTCGCAATTGGAGTGACCTCCATATTGAGCTCTTGGCCTATGGGGTAAGAGCTATCATAGTGGGGAAAGCCAAGTGAAAATCTTTGAAACTATCCTTTCTCACAGCCAACATAGTAAGTCACAAATGCAACCTGGAGATGATGCCAGAGATTAGTTCTGCCATTAATGATCTAAAGGAGGCAAAGATCGTGGCTATCATTATATCTTTATTTAATTCACAAATCTCGCCCTTGCAAAAGCCATCTTGGAGAATGATTATAGATCAAGCTCAACCAAATAGTATACTTGATCATGGCTATTGTGCCAGACATGGTACTACTACCCCTCTTCTAACTTCCCCCTCAGAAATAGGTACCCAAGGGAAGTTGCTCCCCAAACCAATGCAAAGATGTAGATCTGTGTGGCATGAGGGTAAAACGGTAGCAGTCATGAAAATGCTCTCTCAGGACTCTTGCTGTGGGAGCATAATTGACTAACAGCCTCAGATCCTGTCTCTCTGAATCCACCACTACAATTGCCCCAAGGCCACAATCCCCATAGACTCTTCTCAGTCAGTGATGGAGCACAGCAGAAGTACCAAGACAGGCCCATTCTGGAAATATGCAGGACTCTTCAATGACTGCAATTCCAGGATTCCCCATCAACCTGGCCAAATCTTTCTTGGCACTGCACTGCAGTCTGACACACTTCCTTGGTCCATTACTCTCTTCTTCGTAATCCGAAGACTCTCCCCCACTTTCTCCTGCTTGTTCTCTCACTAAATCTATGTCTTAGTGGACCTGAACTAGCACACTCTGAAAGTCTGAGAGAAAAGATCTACATTTCCACTGGCAATGTTGTTTTTATTTATTTGTTTGTTTGTTTATATATTTTTTGGCTGTGTTGGGTCTTCATTGCTGTGCATGGGTTTTCTCTAGTTGCAGAGATCGGAGGCTACCCTTTGTTGTGGTGAGTGGCTTCTCATTGCAGTGGCTTCTCTTGTTGCAGAGCACAGGCTCTAGGCACACAGGCTTCAGAAGTTGTGGTGCATGGGCTCAGTAGTTGTGGTTCCCAGGCTCTACAGCACAAGCTCAGTAGTTGTGGCGCACAGGCTTAGTTGCTCAGAAGAATGTGGGATCTTCCCGGACCAGGGATTGAACCCGCGTCCCCTGCATTGGCAGGCGGATTCTTAACCACTGCGCCACTAGGGAAGTCCCTGGCAGCGTTTTAAACTACACAAAATCACAAGGTGATCAGAGACTTAATTTTGTGTGTGTGTGTATTTTGGCCACGCTGTGCGGCATGCAGGATGGTTCCCCAACCAGGAATCGAATACCGGCCTCTGCAGTGAAAGCGCCAAAACCTAACCACTAGACCACCAGGGAACTTCTGAGAGACTTATTTATTTCTTTATTTTTACTAAAATAAAGGAAACTTGCTAGAGTCTGAAGATGATTAAGAAAATAAACCTGGAACAAAAATGGCTTTGTATCTTAAAATTTGCATAAAACAGAGCACAAAGGGGCAGATGCAGCCTCAATGCCAAGGTAAATATGCACTGTACTACTGGTGCCAGTCACACAACTGGGATCTGTCCAGAGCTGGTCTTACTTGTGTTCCTAACTTGTCTGAAAATGTTTAGAGATTGTCATTCCTGCATCAGCACTTTTAGTTTGGGTCTTGGTGCCAACAGTACCTTTAATGTTGTGGTTTCCATTCACCTGCTATTGGCATGGCTGTTGATGCCTACAACCTCATCCAGAGAATAATAAATGGTTTCCCACTTCTGGTGGAGTAAACCTAGATTAGAAGCCATAGTTTAGTGGACTCTGCTCAGATGAGCCAGGTTTGTGGTTGATTTAACCTAAAATAAAGTGCAATAAAGTTCATTTTCCAGATATGTCCAGGATTTTAGGAGTAGTCCGAAGTTAATTTGGATCCATGAAAGATGTAGTTTTTCTGGGAGTCACCCAGAACTAGGAGATCCTACAGTTATTCTTATTCTTGGTGACTAACAGACAAATCATTTAATGTCTCTGTGCCTTCATTTCCTGATGGATATAATAATCCCTCCCTTTGAGAAGGTTGTGATGCTTTATATATTTATATGGAATGCCTTGAAATCCTCAATTGGTATAAGGGGGAAAAAAAGTTCTCATATGCACCATTTTTAATTTAAGGATAAAGAATTTGGTCAAACCTTGAGGCTTAGTTCATTAGGCTTTCTCGACTTAATTGATCTTATCTATGCTGAAGTCTCTTTAATGAACAATTTATTGGCACATTTTATTTTATTTTTCAAGGGTGTGGACTGCATCTAACATATCTTTGGAAGCAGTACCTAGCACTATGATAGATATTTAATAAATGCACATCAACTTGTAGGAAGCAGTGTGGCAAAGTAAAGAAGTCATTGACTAAGAATCCCAAGAACAGGGTTTAAGTTTCAGCTCTACTACTGATGCACGATAGAATCTTCCACAAATCACTCGACTTTAATTTTCTCCTCTGAGGTTGAGGACACTGGTGTTAATCATCTCTTAAGTAACATTCAGGTTTTTTCAAAATAACCTATCACAATTTGTGACGTAGTTACCCTTTTATATTATCTAATGAAGAGCCACTTTTTAAAAAAGAAGAAATATGGAGACATTTATAAGTAAACACTTTCATATTTCATTTTTCTAAAAATCTGTACTGCTTTCTAAAAGACACTGTGGTATAATTCAAAGAGTACTAGACCTGCGTTCTAAAAATGGATTTGCCATTAAATGTTTCAGGGAATTTGGAGTCCTACATTTGCAGGACTCAGTTTCTTATATGTAAAATTAGGGTATTAGGTTAGATTAATTCTTAAGACTCTTCCTACTAAGGTCTATTCCTGTCCTAACAGTCTATAATTCCTCTAGGTGATATTTTAAAATGTCTTTTTTTCCCTGATTATAATGGTAATTTTAAAATACTCATTTTAAAATGTTCAAAGGTTACAGAAATACATTAAGTAAAAAGTTAAGAGTCCATCATAATGACGTTCCTTCGAGATTAAGTGTTAAAAGCTTGGTGTATAATCTCTCAAATTTTTCACTGATATATTTACATAGATGTATTGTTATATAATCTACTATTTTACAAAATGAGAGCATGTCATACATACTTTCATGATACTTTTTCTCATCTAATAATATATAATGAACATCTTTTAACCAGATATATGTAGCTCTATCTCATTCTTTTTCATGATTCTTTTCCACTGAATGAATGTATCCAATTTATTCACCTATCTCCTACTGATGAACATTTAAGTTGTTTTAAAATTTTTATAATGGGCATCCTGGGTCATATATAGACATCTTTGTTCATCTACTTTTGTACAACTTTGGAAATATTTCCAAAAAAGTGTAATTTCTGGGTGAAATGGTACAATTTCATATGTAGAGCCAAATTGCTCTCCAAACAAGTATTAACAATTTACATCCCCACAAACAATGTAAGAGATAAGAACACTAGGTGGTGCTAAGCATGCTAATTCAGGCTACCATGTGGCAAGAACTGGGGAGGCTTATTATCTAGTTTGGGCCTTTGCCTCACAATACTGTAAATCTAGACTAGTGCTCACATAAAGGATGTACCCTTAATTCGGGTCTAGTTGGTCCACCATCAGGCATATCACATGTGGTCCCACAAAGCAGAACTAGTGCCAATGTATGGAAATAATAGATAAGTTCTGACTCAATAAAAAGAAAAAAACTTCCTAGCACCAGAATTTTCCCATAAAACAGTGCTCTACCTCTTAACTAGTGAGTACCTGGTCAATATAGTATAAATGGTGATCAACTGATGTCTGGATGACCTTTTGTGAAATAAGTAGTTAGCTCTGATAACTTCTAAAGTTTCCTTCAGATTCTAAGGCTCAAGGACACACAGATTTGAAGGATAAGAATTGGAGTTAAATCCTCCCACAGACACTCGCCTCCCTGGACTCTGTTTCACGTCCAAATAACAATTTTTATGTTTTCTCTAACCTCCATATTTGAATATTTCATTAGGTTAATTTTTTGTAAGTTTAGATAACTATGTCTTTCAGAGCTCAAGGTTAATATCTCTATTTCCATTCAATTATTCAACAGATATGTATAGTGAGCCCCTACTATGTGCCAGGCAGAGTACTAGCTGGGGATCTGACCTTGAACAAAACAGATGATTCCTGCTCTCATAGAATTTAAAGACTGTGCCTATAAACATAAGGCTATATTTGCAGGCAGCCATAAAACATTTATTTTAACTGACTATAAAATTAATTGGATAGGCTGTCCAGTAAATCTGAGTATGTTCATTAAGAAAGTCAGAAATCTGTGACCAATATTTTTAAACCATTTTTCACTTTTTTTTTTAATACAAAAAGTAAAACAGAAAGCAGAAATAATTACCTGAACATTTGAGGTAAAGGTAAGAGCCGAAATAATTATCTAATCTAAAAGTAAAACAAACAAAACACATTTCCTTTGTTGTCTAGGAAACTGCATCTGTGCTCCTTTTCACCTACAGATCTTCACGGGCCCAAATTCTAAGATTAGAAACCTCTGAATATTCAAAGAACATGAACATTCTCTGGCCCCAAGCCCAACGTCACATTTCCTCTGACGGAAAGGCTACAGAAAAAAGAGAAAACAAGGAGAGAAATGTTCAGCGGATGGCTTGGGTGGAACTGTATGTGTTTATGAAGAAAAGTGCCAACTAGACCACATATGTCAAGGGGAAAAACACCATAAAGAGATTTCCCAAAGAAATCCCTGAGCCAAACCTCACTCTTAGGTAAAAATATCATTATCTCAGGAAACATTCCTCTCCTATTATGCATGCATGAGCACAATGCTTCCTGCTGAAAGCTCATTCTGAAAATAAAATGCAGTCCCATGGTAAGCCTAGCTTCCCATGAAGGCAGGACAAAGAAAACAAAATAATCCTCACTTTCAGTTACATTTCTTTATTTTAGGTAGGATTGAGAATGTTTAGGGAATAGAAATCCTTTGAGAAATTCTGGCCCTTTGATATACAGCCCCACCAATTAAACTTAGCCAAAGGTTTTTAAATCTCATTTTTAAAACACTCAACAAGGGAGGTTCTGCTTCACAGTTGAACCTTTCTCTCTGCTCCATCCTGATTGTCTTACAGGGGTCCTTTCCAAGAGTGCTCTGCAATAAATTTCCTGCACATCAACCTCCTTCTCAGAATTGTTTCCTATGGAACCCAATCTAAGACAAGATGCCAATAGATTCTGTCGTAAGGATCATTTTCTTTTCAGTGGCTTATCTGGAGTGGAGAATCAATAAATAACATCTAAATTCAACAAAACAAAACAACAAAAAAACAGCAAGGAAATTTTTATAGCTTGGGAGCTTAAAAAATGGTCAATTATTTCTTTATAAGATTTCCAACCTGACATTCAGTGCAAACCATTACCTTTTACCCTATGGTCCAAATGTGTCCCTGATCAATGTGTAACTAACTCGGGGCAAATATAATCCCTCTTCTACAACTTGGAGGCTAACCCACTTGATGTTTCATTTTCACGTAAGACCCTAACTTCTTATCACCCTCAAGGAGAGTTCTGTATCCTGATACGGAATATATATTTTGACTTTTTTTAGGTTGAAACAAATGAAATTGTCAATTTTGGACCTACTAAAACAGCAATTTCATGTGGCTCAACCCAAGCAATAGCTCATTCTTCCAGACCTCAGTTTCTTCATCTATAACCTAAGGATGTTCAATGAGATGAGCTCAAAGATCCTAGGTCTAAAATACTATGATTCTAAGAGTTACAGACCAAGTTCATACACAGATACACAGGGGAACATATGCATAGGTGCCATCTACTGCTGTAATTTTGCTACAGAAAGAAAAAAATTAATTCATAAACAAGTATTTATTGAACAGTTACTTTGGGCAAAGCGCTATTAAATAGGTGCATTTATGATATGCAAATGCTAGAGTTTATTGGGCTATTTATGGAGACAAAGTTCTAAAATATTTTGGGGGCTTGAATTCCTTGAGCTTTAAACCATATTTAACTTTGTGTACGTCAAACACTTGTTCACGCTTAGGAATTCCGAGAGGAATACTTAACAATTACAGTCATAATTTTCTTCCAATGCCCTCTGGAGGCCCTGGGCTGAGTTTATGAATGAGAAGGAAAAAGCTGACCCACAAGAGCTTCACAACTTTTTTGGGGCACTCACTTCATTATAAAGGATGATTTATGAAATTATAAATGTGCCAGATTCTCCCAGGGTAGATGCCCACCCTTATGAATAAGCGATAAACGACAAAAGTGCATTAACTCTTAGGCAATCAGTCATTCTTCCCACAAACATTGCCTGAGTGTTTATTATGTCAGGCACTGGGCTTGGATTTGAGATATGGAAATAAACAGTCCTTCTTCAAGGAGTTCACATTCTATTGGATAAAACAGATAAGTAAACAAATACTTGTACTACCTTTTGACAAGTACTTGTGCAAAGTACTATAATGACATAACATGGTAGGAGAGGGGCACTGGAGCACATAATTCACAAAGAAGGCAACATTTGAATTGGAATTTGAAGATATAAATTCCATGTGGTGTGGGTGGGGGATGGATACTACAGGCTAAGAGAACAAGATGTGCAAAATATGAAGACCTGGAAGAATATTCTTTATTCAGAGAAAGGTGGGAACACCTATAGGGTATAGAGTGTGAGGCAAAGATGTTAAAGGAAGTAAGATAGGTAAGGTAGATTGGGACTAGCTTCTGAAGTCCTAAGGCCAACTTAAGAATATGAACTGTTCTGTATGTATAGAAAACCAGCAAGGGGCCTTTAAGCAGGAGAGTAGCATAATCAAATCAGAAAAATTTGAGAGATTATCGAATGACAGTGTGGATGATAGTTTGAATGGAGTAAGTTGGAGTCATCAAGATCAACTAGAAGGCCATTCTAACAGTATGGAAAAGAGAAGAAGGACTAAATTTAATAAAGTAAAATACTCTATAAACTACCACTGACTAACACCCAGAAACTTAAAATCATTCATGTGTATCATTCATTCCTGAGTTTCATCTATTCATAAATTGATCAATCTAAAATGTCAAAACATCTGGTTTAACTGATTTTTCTTCAACAAATTGGCCAGTTTTGTGGCATAACATAGAGATAATTATCTGTTCATTAATTGCTACAAACTCATTTAGACTAGGGAGACAAAAAGCAAGTTTTTAGCTTATGGAAGGGTTTTTATGATAAAATAGATACCCGAAGAGTATCTGTTATAGGCCAGAAAAAATTCTAATATTGAATTTAAGTCCTCCTGCCTGAGTATCACATTAACTCAACATATTAATTCTTAATTTTCTACACAGAGACGAAACTGCAGGGATAATTTAACAGTAGAGAAACAAAAATTCAGAGTTTATTCAGAATCTTTCAGGTAACTCTTTGCAGCAACAGAGCCATCTTCCTATGTTTTTGCTTAGATTAATTTTAAGATATATTTTCCTTATTTGGAATATGCTTATAAGAGGCAGGCCACAAGCAAACTAGGGTATAGCAAGCCTGGGAGTCAGCATTTGCTACAGATAATCCACAAATGCACTATACACATAACAACAATAAAATTTTATTCTCAAATTCCAGATATCAGGTAACTGGTTGGTGATATTCTCATTCTAGTTACTTGACAACTATTTAGGATAGAAGGACTGAGGTTGTCAAAGGAAAAGAGTGAATCAGCTGCACTCTCATCAACTATGAGTCAAAGGAACATGTTTTTCATGGCCCAAGGCAGGCCAGAGTAAGACAGAGCCCCTGGGGGTATACCTATACATTGCCAAGAAAAAACTAGAGGTGGTTGCCCAGGAGATGAGTAAAGATGCATCCTGAGGTTGCAGGACTTAATTCTAGCACAGTGGAATAAAAAGGAAAAAAGAAATGGGTACCTACCTAAGTGGATCAGTAAATTTTGAGTAACATCAAGATCTTATCTTTCCATTCTTTTAACAGTGTCTTTTGCAGAGCAAAAGTTCTGAATTTTGAAAAAGTCTGATTTATCAATTGTTTCTTTTATGGATTATCCTCTCAGTGCTATGTCTAAGAACTCTTTGCCTAGCCCCAGGTCATGAATAATCTTTCCTATATTTTCGTCTAAAAGTTATATGGTTTTATATTTTTCTTTTTAACATCTTTATTGGAATATAATTGCTTTACAATGGTGTGTTAGTTTCTGCTTTATAACAAAATGAGTCAGCTATACAATACATATATCCCCATATCTCCTCCCTCTTGCACGTGTCCTCAGTCCATTCTCTACATCTGCATCTTTATTCCTGTCCTGCCCCTAGGTTCTTCAGAACCCTTTTTTTTTTTTTAAGATTCCATATATATGTGTTAGCATACGGTATTTGTTTTTCTCTTTCTTACTTCACTCTGTATGACAGACTCTAGGTCCATCCTATACTTTATACTTAGAGCTATGATCCATTTTAATTTAATATTTGGATAAGGTATGAGGTTTAGGTAGAGGTTAATTTTTTCTTGTATGTCTGTATCCAGATGCTCCAACACCATTTGTTGAAAAGGTGACCTTTTCTCCATTGAATTGCCTTTGCAGTTTCATCAAAAGTCAACTGGCCAGGGCTTCTCTGGTGGCGCGGTGGTTAAGAATCTGCCTGCCAATGCAGGAGACAAGGGTTCGAGCCCTGGTCCGGGAAGATCCCACATGCTGCGGAGGAGCTAAGCCCATGTGCCACAACTACCGAGCCTGTGCCCTAGAGCCCACGAGCCACAACTACTGAAGCTCACGCGCCTAGAGCCCGTGCTCCGCAACAAGAGAAGCCACCACAATGAGAAGCCCATGCATCACAAGGAAGAGTAGCCCACACTCATTGCAACTAGAGAAAGCCCGCCTGCAACAACGAAGACCCAACACAGCCAAAAATAAATAAATAAATAAACTTATTTTTTTTTAAAGTCAACTGGCTGTACTTGTATGGGCCAATTTCTGGAGTCTCTTATTCAGTACCTCTGATCACCGTGTCTATACGCTCATTAATACCACACTATCTTGGTTACTGTAGCTTTGTGTAGTAAGTCTTCAGATAGTGTAAATCCTCCAATTTTATTCTTCTTTTTCAAGAGATTTTTGGCTATTCTGCTTTCTTTGTCTTCCCATATACATTTTAGAAGATAGATGGATAGATGATTGATTGATCGATTGATTGCTAGATGGATGGATAGTTAGACAATTGTATTAAATCTATAAATTGATTTCGGGAAAACTAAAATTTTTATAATGTCTTCCAATCCATGAACTCAGTACGTTGCTCCATTTATTTTATTTCTTTTCTTTCACAAATGTTTTATCATTTTCGGCATTCAGACCCTGCACATGTTTTGTTAGATTTATACCTAAGTATTTCCTTTTTTAGTTATTGTGAATGGTACTTTTATAAAAGAAATATAATTGAGTTTTGTGTTGGCCTTGTATACTGTGGCTTGCTAAACTCATGAATTAGTTCTAGGAGTTCTTTTTTTGTAGATTCCTTGGGGTTATTCTAAGTGGATAATCATGTTTTCTGGGAACATGGGCACTTTCATTTCTTCTTTTCCATCTTTTAGTACTTTTTCTTGCCTTACTGCAATAGCTATGACTTCTGGTATGATGCTGAATAAGAGTGGTAGAGTGGACATCCTTGCCTTTTTCCTAGTCTTAGGGGGAACATATTCAGTCTTTCACCACTAAGTATGATGCTAGCTGTAAGTTTCTGTAAATTCCTCTTATCAGATTGAGAAAGTTTGCTTCTCTTCTTAGTTTGCTGAGAGTTTTTTAAAATCATGAATAGATGTTGAATTTTGTCAAATTCTTTTCCCACATCAGTTGATATGATCATGTGTTTTTTTCTTCTTTCAACTATAAATATAGTGGATTGTATTGTTTGATTTGCAAATATTGAACCAGCCTTACATTCCAAGGATAAAATTTACTTGATCATCATGTGTTAATCTTTTTATGTATTGCTGAAACTGATTTGCAACTATTTTATTGAGGATTTGTGTATCTATCTTCATGGCGAATATTTTCTTGTATTTGTCTTATTTTGGTATATGGGTAATACTAGTCCCATAAAATGAGATTGGAAATGCTCCTTCCTTTTCTATTTTCTGGAAGAGATTGTATGGAATTGGTGTTAATTCTTCTTTAAATTTTTGGTAGAATTTGCCAGTGAAACCATGTGAGCCCTGAAGATTTCTTTTTGAAAAGATATTTAAACAAAATTCAATTTTTCTTTAATAGACACAGTTATCAGGTTATCAGTTAACTCAGGTTATCTATTTCATGTTGGTATGCTTTAGGAGACTGCAGTTTTTGAGGTAGGGGTCCATTTCATCTAAGTTGACAAATCTATGTGAGTAGAGTTGTTCATAGCTCTCCATTATTATCCATGTAATGTATGCAGGGTTCTGTAAGGATATCCTCTCTTTCATTCCTCATATCAGTAACTTATGTCTTTTCTCTTCTTTGTCATTCTGATTATTGTTGAATTTACTTTACTGATCTTTTCAAAGAACGAGCTTTTGGATTCATTGGTTTTCCCCAGTTTCTTTCAGTTTTCAATTTCATTAATTCCCTCTCTTATTTTTATTAATTCCTTCCCTATGCTTGCTTTGGGTTTGTTTTGCTAGTTTCTTTTGTTTTCTAGTTTCTCAGGGTGGAAGCTTACATTATTGATATGTGACCTTTCTTCTTTTCTAACATAAATATTTAATACTGTAATTTTCCCTCTACTCTCTGCTTTAACTGCATCTCACAAGTACATTGTATTTTCAATTACATTTGTTCAAAATATTTTCTAATTTGCCTTGAGAATTCTTCTTTGACCCAAGGACTATTTAGAAATTATTTAATTTCCAAGTGTTCAGGATTGTCCAATTAGCTTTCTGTTAGTGATCTTGGTTTAATTCTATTGTGGTTGGAGAACATACTTTGTATAATTTCAATTATTTTAAAGTTATTAAGATTTGTCTTATGAACCTGTCTTTTGGTGAATGTTCCATGTGCATCTGAAAAAAAATGTATTCTACTGTTATTAGATAGGTGATAAATGTCAGTTAGTTGATAGTGTTGTTTAGTTCTTCTACAGCCTTGATGATTTTTCTGTCTACTAGTTCTATTACTAAGAGAAAAGCATTGAATCTCCAATACTCCAACTTTGAAAGTCTGTTGTTAGGTGCATACACATTTAGGATTTTTATGTCTTTTTTGGTGAATTGACTCTTATCATTAGATAATGTCTCACTTTATCCCTGGTGATTTTTCTTTGCTCTGAAGTCTACTTTGTCAGATATTAGTATAACTACTCCAGCTTTATTTTGATTAGTGTTTTAATAATATGTTTTTTCCATTTTTTTACATTTAATCTTTCTGTATCATTATATTTGAAGTAAGTTTCTTATAGATAGCATATAGTTGGATAATATCTTTTTACCTATTCTGATTATTTCTATTAATTGGTGTGTTTAGACCATTTACATTTAACATAATTATTGATATGTTTGAATTTAGGCCTAGCATTTTATTATTTGTTTATTCTTTCTTTGCTATGTTTTTCCTTCCTCTGTTACCCTATCCCTTTCTTCTTTTGGGTTATTTGAGAATTTTTTAGTATTCTATTTAATTTATCCGTTGGGTTTTTTTGGTTTTTTTTTTACTATTTTTCCTTGTATAGTTTGGCGGGGAGGGTCAGGAAGGGGTTGGTTGCTATAGTTATTACAGTAAACATACTGAATTTTTCTCAGTCTAATTAGAATCAATATTTTTCAACTTCAAATACAATGTGAAAGTGTTTTCACAATACAGATCCCTTTACCTTCCCCAAATCATGTTGTAATTGTCTTGTGTATTACATCTACATACATTGAAAACCCCATCAGACAATGTTTTTGCTTACAACTATCAAATATATTTTAAAGAGCTGAAAAGGAGAAGAATTGTCTATTATATTTACCCAGATATTTGCCATTTGTATTGCTATTCCTTAACTCCTGATGCTCCAAATTTCCCTCTGGTATCATTTCTGGCATTAAGAACTTCAATTAGTAATTCTTTTAAAGAAGGTCTGTTGGTGATAAATTCAGTTCTTTTTAGTTTTCCTTCATCTTGGAATATCTTTATTTCACCTTCATTCCTGACAGATATTTTCACTGGATATAAAATTCTGGGTTGACACTTCTTTCAGCTCTTCAAAATTGTTCCATTTTCTTCTTGCCTGTATGATTTCTAATGAGAAATCTGTAGTCATTTGAATAATATACTATTTTTCTTTTGCTGCTTTGAAAAGATTTTCTTAGTCTTTAGTTTCCAACAGTTTGTGATGTGTCTGGGCATAGATTTCTTTGGATTTATCCTGGTTAGGATTCACTGAATTCACTGAACTTTTTGAATCTGTAGGTTTATGTCTCTCACCAAAATTGAGAAGTTTTCAGGCATTGTTTAATGAAATAACGTTTCTTCTGCATGCTCTTTCTCCTCTCCTGGGACTCTAATAACATGAATGTTAGATGTTTTAATATTAACCCACAGATCCTGTGTTCTCTTTTTTTCAGTATTTTTCTGTCTTTTTCAGATTGGCTACTTTCCATTGATCTATCTTCACATTCACTGACACTTCCTTCTGTTACCTCCATTCTGCTATTAAGCCCATTCTGTAATGTTTTTATTTTAGTTAATAAATTTTTCAGTTCAACATTTTCCATTTGATTCTTCTTTATGTTATCTATTTCTTTGTTAGAAATAGAAAAACAATCCCATTTATAACAGCACCAAAAGAATAAAATACCTAGAAATAAACAAGTAAGTAGGTGAAAGACTTGTATATGGAAAACTACAAAACACTGATGAAAGAAATTAAAAGGACACAAACAAGTGGGAATATATGCACGTTCATGGATTGGAAGACTTAATATTGTTCAACTATCTATACTACCCAAAGAAATCGACAGATTCAACACAATCCATATCAAAATCCCAATGGCAACTTTTACAGAAATAGATAAAACAATTCTACAATTCATATGGAAGCACAAAAGACCCCAAACAGCCAAATCAATACTGAGAAAAAAGAACAAAACTGGAGGCATCAGACTTCCTGATTTTAAAATATATTACAAAGCTACAGTAATCAAAACAGTATGGTACTGGCATAAAGACATGCATATAGACCAATGAAACACAATAGAGAGCCCAGAAATAAATCCACACATATACAGTCAACTGATCTTCAACCAGGGTACACAATAGGGAAATGATAGCCTCTTCAGTAAATGGTGCTGGGGAAACTGGATATCCATATGCAAAAGAAAGAAATTGGACCCTTCTCTTACATCATACACAAAAATTAACTCAAAATGGATTAAAGGTTTAAATGTAAGACCTGAAACTGTAAAACTCCTAGAAGAAGGGGAGAGCTTCACGCTATTGGCCTTGGCAACGATTTCATGGATGTGACACCAAAAATACAGGCAATAAAAGCAAGCAGGATTACATCAAACTAAAAGATTTCTGTATAGCAAAGGAAACAAGCATTAGAGTAAAAAGGTGACCTACATAATAGGAGAAAATATTTGCAAACTATATATCTGATAAGGGGTTAATCTCTAAAATATATAAGAAACTTCTACAACTCAACAGCCAAAACAAACAAATAAACAAAAAACTGAACTAATGCCCATTTAAAAATAGGCTAAGGACATGAATGGACATCTTCAAAGAAGACATGCAATGGCCAACTATTATATGAAGAATGCTCAACATCACTAATCATCAAGGAAATGTAAATCAAAACCACAATGAGATGTCACGTCACATGTGTCAGGATGTGGCTACTATCAAAAAAAAAAGAAAAGAAAAGACAAGTATTGATGAGGATATGGAAAGATTGGAGCCCTTTTACACTGTTGGTTGGAGTGCAAAATGGTATAGCCACTATGGAAAAGAGCATGGAGGTTCCTCAAGAAATTAAAATAGACCTACCATATGCTCCAGTAGTCTCACTTCTGGGTAATTATGCCCCCTTAAATAGAATCAGAATCTCAAAGAGATATTAGCCCTCCCATGTTTATTGCAGCACTTTCACAATAGTCAAGTTGTGGAAACAACCTAAATGTGCATCAGCACATGAATAGGTAAAGAAAATGTGGCTATACATACAATGGAATACTAGTCAATCTTTAAAAAGAAGAAAATTTTGCAATGTGCAACAACATGAACGAACCTTGAGGACATTATGCTAAGTGAAATAAGCCAGTCAAAGAAATACAAATACTGTAGGACTCCACTTATTTGAATTTATAGAAAGTCATAGAGTTGAAGAATGGAATGACAGTTTCCAGGGGCTCAATTCAGAGAATAATGGGGAGTTATTATTCAACAGGCATAAGGTGTCAGTTAAGCAAGACAAACTCTAGAGGTTTGCTGTACACCACTGTACCTATAGTCAACAATTATGTATTGTACAATTTAAAATTTTCTTAAGAGGGTAGACCTCATGTTAATTGTTCTTACCACAATAAAATTTTTTTAAAAATTTTAAGGAGGGCTTCCCTGGTGGCACAGTGGTTAAGAATCTGCCTGCCAATTCAGGGAACATGGGTTTGAGCCCTGGTCCGGGAAGATCCCACATGCCACGGAGCAACTAAGCCCGTGCACCACAACTACTGAGCCCATGTGCCACAACTACTGAGCCCATGTGCCACAACTACTGAAGCCTGCGCACCTAGAGCCCATGCTCTGCAACAAGAGAAGCCCCCACAATGAGAAGCCCATGCACCGTGACGAAGAGTAGCCCCCGCTCGCCCCCACCAGAGAAAAGCCTGCGTGCAGCAACGAAGACCCAACGCAGCCAAAAATAAAATAAACAAATTAAAAAAAAAAATTTTTAAGAGTGTATACTCTTACTTCTTTCAACACATTTTGTCAGCTAATTCCAGCAGCCATGACACGTTAGCATCTGTTAATACTTATACAAGTTGAGATTTTTTTGGTGTTCAGTTCTGTTCCATGTGTGTGCCACCCAGTTACCAGCCTGAGACTTGGGCTGTGGTCTATCCCTGAGTTCTGGTCTCAGAGGCTTTCAAATGATTAAAACTGTAGTACCGCTTCCATTAAACTGATATTTGTTTTCTCTATTTGCCTAACTATAAGTAACCTAGTTCAATCACGTGTGAAGTTTATTGTCCATTGACCCACTACAGGTACTATTTTGTTTTCAGAAATCAGAAGCATTCTTATTGATAATTTCCCAAAAAAAAGAAAACGTTTTGCCAATGTTGTCTCTACTTCCTTCTGCTGTTTTCTATTTCACCAGGCTGAAAGACTACAATACATTCATTCAATCATATAAAGACAAAATGTGTATTTAGGAGAATAAAATAATAGAGTATTTTGTTGCTTGACTTGACAGCAACGTGAATCCCTCCCTGCATGGCTGGACCATTTAATTGTGCCATTTAAAGCAACTAATAACAACATAAAACGTCCCAACATACCAAAGACTAGTCAATTCAATGGCCAGTGACACAAATATAGAACTATGCTTGAAAGAATTTTGTGCCACCACCTAATATTTTTAATCACTCCACAGTGCTGAATCATTTAAAGAGATTCCTCTTTTTATGTGCCTAGTTTTTCAATGCTACTTAATGCTTATTAAATCTTAAGACCTCCATAGTCTTTCAAAAAATGAAAATTTCATGAAAGAAGTATAGGCAGGAGCTACTTCTTCCAAAGGTGTATGTCTTATATACTCATATAGAGAGCTAACTCTTTGAGAGCAGAAGTCACATCTTTGTTGATGTATGTTATAGGGCTAAGAATAATGCCTGGCAAATGGAACTGCCAAAGATAGAAAGGAATATGGATTATAAGCCTGGATATTAAAGAAGACACATGAAGACAGACCAGGCAGAAAGAGCTGATAGAAGAAGATTCGTATATCTCAAGGCACAATGGAATTGTCTAGACGTGGGGAGAAATTGAATGAAATTTACCTACTGTCTTAAGAATATATGGTAGGAAAAGAGTGGCTGCAAATGAATATAACTGGCTTTCCAGGTAACAAAGAGAAAAAAGTTATGATTCTGTCTTAGCAAATTAACCTGATGATGATAGTTTAATAAAAACCTGTTTATATAATTTTAGAAGTTAGAAATACAGCACATTTTTACTACGTACAGCATTCCTTAACCAATTAAACTTCGATGTATAGCACAAATTTTAAAAAGAATTTGTACAAACTTTTCCCAAGGCTCCTCACTCCACATGTGAAAGACAAATATAGTTTGAAATGGAGACACTAGACATATACTGTTTATTCCAGTAGATATTTACAGAACTATAATTTTTTTTAATGCTGAAAGGAGGAAGATAGACTTCCACCAGTCACTCAGATTGAAAGTAGGAAAGTGATCACAGCAAAAATGTATATGGAAAGCCCACAGATAACTATGAAGACTGAGATTACAACTTACCAACTTAGGGTTTTTAGAATGAGCTAGCTACCTGATACACAGGTTGGAGGTAAGACTCAGTAAAGGGAACACCTGTTTATAAGCAGAGCTATACCCAAGAAAAAAATACACAGATTCCTCTTTGTGGAGCTGGGGAAGACAACTGCTCCCACACCAACCTACTTATTAGAGTCCAATCATTTTATTTTTAGGATTTCCTCAGAACCTAGAATGGGGTTCTACAATTATAAATTCTCAATATAAAAGAATCGAGTTCAAGGACTTCCCTGGTGGTGCAGTAGTTAAGAATCTGCCTGCCAATGCAGGGAACACGGGTTCCAGTCCTGGTCTGGGAAGATCACACAGGCTCTGCACTCTAGAGCCTGCAAGTCACAACTACTGAAGCCCGTGTGCTGCAACTACTGAAGCCCGCGCGCCTAGAGTCTGTGCTCCGCAGCAAGAGAAACTGCCGCAATGAGAAGCCCGTGCACCACACGAAGAGTAGCCCCCGCTCGCTGCAACTTAGAGAAAGCCCGTGCGCAACAGTGAAGACCCAATGCGGCCAAAAATAAATAAATAAATTTATTTTAAATAAAAGAATCAAGTTCACTACTGTGTAGTCATATTATGTATATCTGTTGTTTGATTCAATCTAAAGTATGCCAGTGGATTTTCTCCAAATTGCACAAAGAATAGAATATGAAGTTTATCATTTATTGCCTTTTCTAAATATACTATTTCACGTGCATTAATCACCAACAGAGTGCCTTTGAATATAAGGGGCATTCAATAAATGTCTGAAAGATAAAGGTATAAAAGAATGGATTGGGCTTCCCTGGTGGCGCAGTGGTTGACAGTCCACCTGCCGATGCAGGGGACACGGGTTCGTGCCTCTGTCCGGGAAGATCCCACATGCCGCGGAGCGGCTGGGCCCGTGAGCCATGGCCGCTGAGCCTGCGCGTCCGGAGCCTGTGCTCCGCAACGGGAGAAGCCACAACAGTGAAGGCCCGCGTACCGCATTAAAAAAAAAAAAAAAAAAAAAAAAAAGAATGGATTAGCTGGACTATAAGCCCTGATGAAGGAAAGGAATTGGCGCATTCTTTCTTGTGGCTCCCTGCACCAAACTTTCGGAGCCAGCACGCCCACAGTGAAAGATCACCATCTGAACGAAGCTTCACAATTGCTCCCTTATTACCACTGGGCTTCTGGCACCCAGTACGTCTTAGAGTTCTAGTGTTAAGGAATGCATTCTGAGCCTCTGCCGGCACAGGCATGTCACAGTGATGCTTCTAAACCAAACCGGAGCTCAGATTTGTTTCAAGCCTTCACTTGCTTTTGATGGAAGGTGTGCTGGCAGTTGTTGTCATCATTAGCCTTGTGGCAATACTTTTTCCCTAAGTGTCTTATGTCTCATATGAAAGCTTAAAGCTTGTTAAACAGGGAGGGACTTTGTAATATGTGCCAATGTCAAACAGTGAAGTTTTTATTTTCTCCTGTTGTAACAGTTTTAAAGATCTGAATTTCCAAATTCCCGGTCCCTAACACCACTCAGGATTTTAAGTTAGGTAAAGGAGTGAGAATAGGAAGATCCCAATTCCTTTTCCTCCCTTAATGATCTTTATCATAGAACCAGTAAATGAAAGATCTAGAGCCTGCTAGGCACTTGGGTGTGGAATTCTCCTGTAATCTTGGTGTTTATGGGATGAGTGAGCTGTCCACCCACAGTTCTGTTACCTAGAGAGTCTAGATATCTGAACTTGTATGAACAACCCAATACTTCAGTGGCATTAACATTTCCATGGCAGCTGACCCAAGTGACATGTAACTAATGTGTCCACATGTATCTAATGTATGTCCACAGTAACTAATGTTCCTTGAGCACTTACTACATGCTGGGCAATATATTAAATGCTTTACATCATAAAATATTCATGAAACACTCTGAATAGATATTTATCTCCATTTTACAGGTGAGAAAACCCTGGATTAAAGAGGTATGGAATTTGCTCAACTTTTGATCCACTATAAGGAAGACTTTTTTTTTTTTTGCGTTACGCGGGCTTCTCACTGTTGTGGCCTCTCCCGTTGCGGAGCACAGGCTCCGGACGCTCAGGCTCAGCGGCCATGGCTCACGGGCCCAGCCGCTCCGCGGCATGTGGGATCTTCCCAGACCGGGGCACGAACCCGTGTCCCCTGCATCGGCAGGCGGACTCTCAACCACTGCGCCACCAGGGAAGCCCAGGAAGATTTTTTAAAAAGAATAATTAGCACTGCTTAATATTATGAAAACATCCACTCTACTAGACTGTATATTCCTTTAAGGCAAGAACTATTATCTACTTCATCTTCGTATCTCCCACAATATCTAGAACAATGCCTCACACATACAAACTTCTTAATAAAAGTTTACTGAGCAAATGAAGGCTTCATAGTTCTGAAATGACTGTGTATCTCTCTCTCTCTCTCTGGAAGTTTCCAATTTTTTCTTATTAGATGATAAGTTTAAGTTCTAAAACCATTACAGTCATTCATACTCTCATACACACATACTTGTTTACCAAGTTTACCAGGATCCCTTTTTCTAATCCCAAAAGGAACAAGCCTTTGAGGCCAAAAGCAGCAGCTGCTTAATTGGTGAACTTCAACACCAAGCAACAAGTTGGGACAGGTAATTAAGGATATGAAATCCATTTTAAATTACAGGGGAAATTTTGGGAAGTAGAACGTATTTATCAGAGTTGGAATTTGGCCAAGATTCTAAGGAAAACACCAATTACTCTTTGATAATATAAAGCAGCATATAAACACTATTTAACTGAATTTCTGTCTAAGGTAAGAATTTCAGAGACCCACAGAGGGGACACATCATCCCCAGACAAACTCTTCCATTGAGAAGAGTTCTTTGTACTTTTATAGTAACCTCTTGTATCTAACAAAGAAAACCTCTTGTCAGGTTAGTAGCAAAAGTGAATCCTAGTTAACGGAGTTGAAAGATCTAAGAGGTCTTTCCAGCAGTTCAATCTGTTGTGCACATTAAATTCATTTATATAGCTCCTTTTGCAAAATGTCTCCATGGCCTCAGATATTTCAGTGTAGAAGAGACCCTAAGAGAGCTGATTTTGTCAAAATGGAAACTTTCTCAGACAGCACCTCACTGTCTAAGATAGTTAGGTGTCATCTTGCTTGATGTAAAAGTGAGGGAGAGATTAAGTAACTTTCTAAGGTCTCTAACCACCTTCAAGGTAGAAATTATATTAAAGGATTAAACCAAAACATAACAAATAAAAAAGAGTAAATAATCTATAGATTTAAGAGCTATACCAACTAAGTACAATATGTGGACCTCATTTGAAATCTAACTCAAAGCAATTGGTTTTTTTAAAAATGAAATTGGAGAAATTAAACACCAATTTAATATTTGATGATATTAAGGAATTTCTGTTAAATGTTAAGTATAATAATGATAAGTACATTTTAAAGATACATACTGCATATTTGTGATTGAAATTATATAATGCCTAGGGTTGACTTCGACATGATATAAGGTGCGGAGAAGTTGGGGACAGTCTGGATGAAATAAGGTTGTCAATGTTTTGATAATTACTGAAGCTCAGTTATGGGTACATGAGGGTTCATTATATTTTCCTCCACTTTTGCATGTTTGAAATTTGTCGTAATAAAAACTTCTTAAAGAAAATTTAAATGACTATTCACAATAGGTTTTAGCATATGTGGTATAATGAGCCATGATGCAAGTGCAATTTCTGGTAACACAACAATCTTCTCTCCTTTCTACTGTCAAGTAATATTATATCACTTCATATTAGTATGAGACTGTTACAACAATTTATTGTACTTCCATTTCTTCCATTTACTTCCATTTCTCTCCTCCTGATCTTTGTGCTATTGTTTTCATATGTTTTATTTCTGCATACGTTATAGAGCCCACAATATGTTGTTATTATGTCTGCTTTAAACAGTCAGTTATCTTTTAAAGACATTTTTCTAAATAATAAAAAATGCCTTCTATATTTACTCACATATTTACCATTTCCAGTGTTCTTCATTCCTTTGTGTAGATCCAGATTTCCAGTTGGTATCATTTTCTCTTTAACATTTCCTGAAATGTAAGTCTGTTAGTGATTAGTTATTTCAAGTTTTGTGTATCTGAAATGTATTTTGCTTTCATTTCTGAAAAATATTTTCACTTGGTATAGAATTATAAGTTGATTGTTTCTTTTTTTCAGCAAATGCTGCTCCGCTATGTTCTGGCTTGCATTGTTCCAACAAGAAGTCTTGTGTCATTGTCACAAGGACATAAAATGTCATTGACATTCTTTATGTCAATAAAGAATACCTTTTTCTTCTGGACATAATGTGTCTTTTTCCTTACTAGATGACTTTAATATTTTTATCACTGGTTTAATATTTTCTCCTTATCACTGTTTTCTTGTAATATTTTCTCTTTGTTGATGTTTTATTATGGTATGCATTCTTCATAATTCTTGTGCTTAGAATTTGTTGAGCTTCTTCAATCTCTAGGTTTATAATTCTCAGCTATTATTTCTTCAGATAATTTTTTTTATTCCTCCCTCTCATTTCTCTTCCTTGGAGATTCCAAGTACATATATATTAGGTTGCTTGAAGTTTCCCAGTTTGCTGAATCACTGTTGATTTTCTTTTCAGGCTTTTATTCTACCTGTGTGTATCCGTTTCCTAAGACTGGCATAACAAATTACCACAGACTGGGGCTTAAAACAGCAAAAATCTATTCTCTCATAGTTCAGGAGGCCAGAAGTCCAAAATCAAGATGTTGGTATAGGGCTTCCCTGGTGGCGCAGTGGTTGAGAGTCCGCCTGCTGATGCAGGGGACACGGGTTTGTGCCCAGGTCCGGGAAGAACCCACAGGCCGCGGAGCAGCTGGGCCCGTGAGCCATGGTCGCTAAGCCTGCATGTCCAGAGCCTGTGCTCCGCAACGGGAGAGGCCACAACAGTGAGAGGCCCGCATAACACACACACACAAAAAAAAAAAAAAAAAAAGATGTTGGCATAGTTCATTCCCTGAGGAATGAGGAGTCTGAGGGAGAAACTGTCCTATGCCTCTCTCCTCCCTTCTGGTGATTTCAGCAATCCTTGGCATTTCTTGACTTGTAGATGCATCACTGCAATCTCTGCCTCCATCTTCAGGTGGTCTTCTTCCCTTCTTAGGGCTTTCCTCATCTGTTTCCTTTCCCTCAGGGATCACTGTGCTTCATTACCTGATGTCCATCGTCTGAAAACTGTCTTTTCAGATATTTTGTTGTGTTTTAGTTGTTTCAACCAAGAGAGTGAATACTGTTCTGTTCTCCGTCTTGTCCAGAGGAAGAAGTCTTCCACTATTCTTAAGTATAGTTGGCCCTCTGTAACCTTGGGTTCTATGTCTGTGGCTATGGAGGGCCAACTGTACTATGCCATTTTATATAAGGGACTTGAGCATCCATGGATTTTGGTATTCATAAGGGTCTTAGAACCAATCTCCCATGGATACTGCGGGAGGCCTACAGTACACAATTGGTGTAAATACTCTCTCCATGAAATTTGGTATTTCTCATCCTGAAAATTACATGTATGTCTCACAAATGCAGTATCTCTTATACAACTAGATCACTAAAGAAAATGTCAGGACTGTTTATTATGATAAATAAATTGGACGATTATAGACTTACTCCTCTTTTGAAGAACTGAATTGCAAATCACTGAGTTGTGCATATCAGAGTTGTTGGAATACACACGATTTTTTTCGGGGGATTTTACCCTGTGAAATCCAATATACATAACTTTTCAGCCCCTTTCAAAGAAGGGAGAAATTGAGTTCAAACAGTTAAGTGTATTTTATCTTTAAACTCTTCCATTTTGCAAAAATTTCATTAGTGATTTGTTTAGTTTCTCAAAGGCCCTTGTGTCAGGACAAAATGAAATTTGATACCAATAAATTCTATAAGGTAGATAAGAATTTCTGCTAAGGCACACTGGTAGCTGCCTATAGCAAGACCTTTTAAAGTCTAGTAAATGACAGAAAATATTCTATTTAGGTGATGCCCTAAGCCCATCTCATCACAGTCTCTGGGGTCTCAAAGGGCCCCACTCAAAGTGTCCACTTTAGTGATTTATGAAGAAGAAATGGTATATCGTTCACTCTGATTTTTTTTCTTCGAAACACTTGTTGAGTGGTTTACCAAATGAGAAAATAGATACTAAGTTTGAATGTTATAAATTTCCTGTAGTGGAGTCAATCAAGGAATACACGGAGAAAAGTTCTAGGTATAAGAACGTACTGAAAGGCAAATCCTTCAGCATTTAATTCTAGATGATGTAACCAAGCACCAGCATAAGAGTGCTTACAACTCTACCCACACATTGTAAGCCTCCAGAATATTTGTCCCTGCAAGCCCGGACATTTCTTTAGCTTACGGCTGCTTCAGGCAGTGAGATTGCTTGACTTGCCCTGGCAAGGTTCTGTATATTATGAATATACAGTGGGGAAATTATTTGAATGGACCCAATTGTATATTATGCCATGTCCCACTAGGCCTGGTCAGAGTAAACATAGTGACAGAGCCTGCAGTGCAAACCATAATTGAATAGACTGTTTCTTTACCATGTTGGGAAAAGACTGTCAATTGGCACATGTAGCCTTTTCTAAGATTTGTGCACTGGATGCCAAAAATGGAAACAGTGACATTCTGAGTCACCCTTATGTCAGGTATTAGATACTTATTCCTTCAGGAAATAAATTTTTAACTAGAAATTACTTCTAATTCCAGCCAAGGCTCAACCCTATAGAAAAAGTTTTCCCTCAAACCCAAGACATTTCTACTTCCAACAACAAGTTTCGATTATTCAGGGAAGATAGTCTCTGACTTTTTGTTATTATTTAGAGGATATCTACCTGTTGCTGTGCTACAAAGGACATCTCCTGTTTCTTATTTTGTTCTCAAAGAAAAATATTCCAAAGAAAAATCTTTTCATTTGTGTGTCTAGTTTTGAGTCAGTCTTCAGGGTTTGGCTGCCTGATGAAATTAGAACAGCAATTCCTATTAGCACCTGAAATTAGCCTCTCAGTGTTTTCAACATAATCTTGAAGGCTTTGCGTACTGTCATTTGTTTCCTTATCTGTTACATTTGATTAGAAATAGTGATATAGGTGACACTATTTTTCAGTCTTTGAGAGGGACATATTTATTTAATACTGTGAGACCTGAGGTTTAGCACCTTTCATCTAGAAACCAGTATGAATAAAGCAATTATTAATAGGTATAATGACACTAACAATCAGACTCTATTTTTGATAGTGTTCATACTTACTTAGTCATCTTGAACAAATATGACCACGCAAGAACCAGCTTCATAATTGATCAAATCCAGTGCAAAATGAAAAAGTGGGGCCATTGTTCAAAATTTCTTAAAAATTTCACAACAGAGCATCAAACCAAGCACAAGACCTTCTGAGTACAGGGCCCTCTGTGACTGCACAATTCACACACACATTGAGCCAAAATCACTGCTAAGACCCCCTTACATTCTTTTGCTGAATTTTTTACCTATTCAGATGATTGCACACATCATTTTATGACGTCTTAACACCAATGCAAAGTTCACAGTTATGCTATTAGGAAGAGAAAAAATAGCTGTTTGTGATAAGGAAATTAAGACATTTCTACATATTTTATAAATTAGATAATAATCATTATTTAATTATTGAGTTTAATGATATTTTGGGTCAGACTATTTAAAATGGGTTTTAGGGCTTCCCTGGTGGCACAGTGGTTGAGAATCCGCCTGCCGATGCAGGGGACACGGGTTCGTGCCCCGGTCCGGGAAGATCCCACATGCGGCAGAGCGGCTGGGCCCATGAGCCATGGCCACTGAGCCTGTGCGTCTGGAGCCTGTGCTCCGCAATGGGAGAGACCACAACAGTGAGAGGCCTGCGTACCACAAAAAATAAATAAATAAATAAATAAAATGGGTTTTAATGTTTAACCCGTGGTCCCCAACTGTTAAACTCTTTTATGATTCTTATAATTCCTCTATCTGAACTCAGTTAATAAATACTGAAACCAGCTTTAATAATGGGAAGCCAAGGAGCTGAGGTGGAACAGGTGAGAGAAGGCAATGAGCTGAAGGCATTAGCATTTTGATTTCTCATGACTGCATACAGCAAAGACACTGTAACACCTCCTGTCTTAGTTCAGATGGCTATAGCAAAATACCATAGGCTGGGTAGCTTATACAAACCAAAGACTTGGGACTTCCCTGGTGACACAGTGGTTAAGAATCCACCTGTCAATGCAGGGGACACAGGTTCAAGCCCTGGTCCAGGAAGATCCCACATGCCGCAGAGCAACTAAGTCCGTGCGCCACAACTACTGAGCCTGCGCTCTAGAACCTGCGAGCCACAACTACTGAAGCCCGTGTGCCTAGAGCCCATGGTCTGCAACAAGAGAAGCCACCCCAATGAGAAGCCCACACACTGAAACGAAGAGTAGCCCCCGCTCGCTGCAACTAGAGAAAGCCCACGCAGCAACGAAGACCCAACGCAGCCAAAAGTAAAGAAATAAATTTATTTAAAAAAAGAAAACCTAAAATTTATTTCTCACACTTTTAGAGACTGGAAGTCCAAGATCAAGGTGCTGGCAGATTGGGTGTCCAGTGAGGAGGGTCTGGTTCACAGATGGCCATCTTCTCACTGTGTCCTCACATGACAGAAAGAGCAAGAGAGCTCCTGGGGTCACTTTTATAAGGGTTCTAATCCCATCATGCGGACTTCACCATCATGACCTACTCACCTCCCAAAGGCCCCACCTCCAGATACTCTCACATTGCAGATTTAGGTTTCAACAAATAAATTTTGCAGGGACACAGACATTCAGTCACAGGAAGAGAACTGGGAAAATAAATGCCCAGATGTCACCCTCCTTCTTCCCTCAGATTTCCTGCTGGTGTACCCCATGGACCAAACTCAACAAGAGGCCACAGAATAAGGGAGCTTCACATGTAGTCCAATGGTTCTCAAATCTTATCATGCATCAGAAACACCAGGAGGACTGGCTTCTTAAAACAGATTGGTGGGCCTACCCCAGAGTTTCTGATTCAGTAGGTCTGTATGAGGCCTGAAAATCTGCGTTTCTAATAAGTCCCCAGGTAATGCCGATGCTGCTGTTCCTCAGGCCACACTTAGAAAACCATTGATTTCATCTAAACAGGTCAGCCTCTTTGGGCAGAAAGCAGAGTAGAGAAGGGTGGAGTGTGCAGTTGGAAGACATCCAGCACAGGAACAAAGGAAGCAGGTTTGAAGACAACAGACGTATTCATTATCAAGAAAACAGTTGCCTCTGATGGTAGTTCTTCTGTTTGCTTGGTTTGGGGGGTTTTTTTGGTTTTTGGTTTTTGTTTTGCATGAATGCTAAAAGATTTATTTTGTTGCCTTGGTGCAAGCAAAAAGAAGCTTAAAGTATTTTCAACATACCTCCCAAATAGCCCCTTTAAAGCCCCCAAATTTCAGACAACATCTACTCTAGACTGCCACTCACCAATCATAATTGGTGCCTGCAAGGAGGGTGTTGATGGGCAGAGCAGTAAAGAGCCTTGACTTTTCCTTGTACCAGTGTTCAAGAGCCGAGGGTGCTCTCTGGAAAGGAAAATCTAGAAAATTGATGGCTTCAATGCTAAATCTATGACAGATGCTTATGAATTTCCTGACTATAGAAATTATTATTAGGTTTTTGGTGAGTGAGTGAGATAATCCATCAAGACTTGTAGTAACAAAATATAAGGCTAAAGTGCATGGTCAGTTATACATCAGTTATAACACAGAGTTGGCTGTGGGTGGTCTTTACTATATTTTCATTAAAGGCCGACAATGAGATTATGCTAAAGACAATGGACTCCTTCCTAGCAAAGCAGAAATAGAATGCAAAACTAAAAACTAATATTTTACCCTACATTATGTAAACAAAGTAGAGCATATCAAAATAATAAATGACCTACTTGGGAATACTTGTAGACAAGGGTTTGATGTGTGTTTGATAGTGGAAAGCTTGTATCGATTTCCAACAGAGATCTCAGACCACCTATTTTATATGAAAAATGAAAAGCTTTCAAGAAACATGACAAGCCATAATGCTTTATCTCCTCAGGTGCTTAACATCAATTTTAGTTGTGTACTCAATATACACAGCATTTTTTGTTTATTTTGTGTGTGATTTTAAAATCTGGAAGATGTGCACATTTTTTTTCTGCCTTACCTGGGGAGAAACTGATGAGATGTCAGAAGTAGATTAGGTTTAGCTCAATTATTTAAATCAAAATCCTAGTTGCTGTGTTACTGGGGAGAAGGGAAGTGATAATTATTAATCTCATATCCTCTATTTATTTACTTATTTCTAGGCAAATTTCTAAGGCTATAATCACCTTAGCATTTTAATTACAAATACCATTTTAAGACTCACACCAAATTACAGAGGCCAGTTGATGAAGCTAAGCTAGTAGAAGCAAGGTGGGCACAGTTATCATAAGGAACAAGAAGTTCATTGTGGAAGTTGGAAGGTGGGGGAGGCCTGAACCACAGAAAGATATAATTTTTTAATAGGGAACAGTACCCTTGGGGCTAGATAAATGGGCAGGCAAGAAAAGTACTGCTCAATCTCAATGATGGAAAGAAATCAAAGATGGATGAAACAAGAGGCTGATGGTAATTTCACCAATAAAAAGATGCAGTCCCTTGCTTGGTTCTAAGAGCTGAGCCAGTTCTCAGAACCAGAACTCACTGACAAAAGGAGAAGCTAGGGTTCTAAAGATCCTAAAACACCACAGCAAGTATACACAGGAATGATTCTCTTGTTCTTTCCCAAAGACTAGAAGCAATATAAATATTAATCAATATGGAACTGGTTGGCTAAGCTGTGGTCCATCCAAACATAGAATACTGTGTAGCTGTGAAAAACAATGAGGCGTCTCTCTATATATTTTTATGTGGGGATCTCCAGAAGATATTATTAAATGAAAAACAAGGTGCAGATCACTGTGTACAGTATGTTAACCTTTGTGTAAAAGGAAAGAATACTAAAATATACACATATTTGCCTTCATTTTCAAAGTGAATTAATGAAAAGCTAAACTAAAAACAAATATAAAAGATATTCTGGGGGTCGACAAATTTTTTTTTTGCAACTCACGTCAATCTTTATTGAAAACTGCAGTATTAAAACATAATTCTTGTTACAATAAACATGCTTTTTAAAAATTTTAAATCAGAGCTCACTACTCATCAGGTTGCACAAAAAATTAAAACAGTATGAATTTACATGTAGTGAAATTGGCTCAGGATGGTTGTTCCATTCTTTTGTATTGAAAAGGCATGGGAACAAAATTTCTCTGTACCTTATTTTACAGCATCAAAAGGAACAGGAGTCACCTTGAAGAGTTTTCACTCGCCAAAGGACAATTTGAGCATGAAAAATAATACTGTCTCCAACTGATTAAAACACAACAAATATATATAAATCCATGAATTCATAATTAAACTAATAAAAAAACATTCATTTGTCACCATTAGAGGTTTGCTAAGGCACACAAACTTATTATTTGAAAAAATTAATGAATGAAAAGAAAGAACTAAGCATTTACCCCACTTTCATATACAAATTATGTTTCAGAGTAACCAAATAATTGATATGGGTAAGTTTTTCTTTATAGAATTCCAGCTAATACATCACCATTTTGGAGTCTCTAGTGAAATAATGGATGTAAGCAACAATCATCAATGGGTGCTAAAACCCTAGGTTAAAAGTTAATGGAAGCTTCCTAGTGGGTGGATCAGCCCAGCAGCACTAACAATGGGACAATTGTTAGCTATCTCCTGATGTGATATAATAGGAAGTGTAAGACACCATCTAAGAAACATCCTGCCCCCGCCCAAATCAAACCTGATTATAAACAAGACTTTATAACTTAAGACCAGTTTTTAGGAAATACAGGATATGAAAGAACATGTTAAATGACACCACGAGGTAAAAATGAGCCAAATTCAGAATGCAGAAGATTCTACAGAAGAATGAACCAGCTTCTCCAACAAATCAGAAAAGACAAAGAAGTAGGACCATTACAAATTAAAAGAAACTTGGGAAATATAACAACCCGACACAATATGTAGACTTTGTTTGGATCCTGTGTTTTCCTATTGCTGCTGTAACAAATTAACACAAATTTAGTGGTTTTAAAACAATACAGTGATTAGCTTATAAATTTATTATCTTCTGAAGGTCGGAAGTCCAAAGATGGACCTCACAGGGCTAAAATCAAAGTGTTGGGACTGCATTCCTTCTGGAGACTTTAGAGGTGAATCAGTTCCTTGCCTTTTCTAGCTTCTGGAGGCTGTCCACATTCCCTGGCTAGTGGCCTCTTTCCAGCAATGGCATCACTCCAACATTTACTTGTGCCCTTATCTCATTCTGTGACTCTGACCTCCTACCTCTCTCAATAAGGACCCTTGTGATTACACTGAGAACACCCAGATAATCCAGGATAATGTTCCCCTCCCAAGATCCTTAAGTTAATCATATCTGCAAAGCCCCTGTTGCCATGTAACATAGGTTCCAGGGATTAGGATGTGGACATTTCATGGGGGGTGGGGAGGAAGGGGCATTATTCTGCCTACCACAGATTCTGATTAAAACAACGAAACTGTTAAAAAAGACACTTTTCATAGAATTGTGAAAATATGACCATAGGTTGGGTATCATATATAGGAATTGTTGTTAATTTTTAAAGTTATGATCATGGTATTTTGGTTATGTTTTTAGTGTAGGCCATCTGTTGGAGATGCTTACTGAATTATAAATGAGGTAATATGATATCTGGTATTTGCAATAAAACGCATTTTAAAAGAATAAGAAATAAGTGAAACATGATAGACAAAATGCTAAAAATTGTTAGAGTTGTACTATAATGACATAGGGTTCAGAATACTTTTCTCTCTATTATTGTGTATATTTGAAAATGTCCATAATTTAAAAGTTTTTTTAAAAAATCAAAGATAATTTAATACGGTTTAAAAGAAAAGGAATAGAAAGGAAAGGGGGAGAATCCAATGTTTCAGTGACGAGTTCTTGTCTATATATCTTTGCATACCAGTGTGAATGTATGGTAGGATAAATTCTTAGACATAGAATTGCATATAAGATGTTGATAGTAACCTCTTTACATGTATACTACAGTTGAACAATTAAGTGAACAGAATGTGGATGAGCCAGGTTTCTCACTGTCAGAGATGAAAGATGCAGATAAACAAGAAGAGAAGGATAGAATGAACCCTGTGGTGCTGGATCAGAGTCAGAGACATCAGTATGAACTCATGTTCCAATTAATTTATATACAGATAGATACAGGCTGATTATAAGTGTATGTGCATACATGGGTTAGTATGTATACATATATTACTTAGCTCTGTCTACTGAGAGGACCTAGAAGCAATCAAACCTCAGCAGCAAAGAGCAAATCCAGCACCCACATCTTGGTTTCTAAATGCCACTTTCCAATGAAAAGAACTAGGGATCCTTGGGAAAATGGCTAATTCTAGGATTGGGGCAGGGAAAGAAAATAAAAGGTAAGCCTGGAGTATCTTGTAGCACCAGAAAGTAAGGAAGCTCACAAAAAAAAAACAAAAGGCTGGGGCATGTCAAAGCGACACAGGAGCCAACCTGAAAGAGGTCCCAATGGCCAAAGCTGGAACAATTTGATCACAAAAATAAATAACATGGTATTGGATTATAATCCCAAATTATAAAATAAATATACATGAGTCACTACTGACATATTTAAATGGTCAAATAAATATAGTGAATGGGGAGAAGAGACAAATTGTACTTACTGTACATAAATTACTCCTCAATAAAGTTGAAAAGGAAAAAGTAATTGCTGAGACAATTTACCAGTAGTGTTTACCACTTAAGTAAAACTCTTTAGACATTTTGCACAAATTGCATTTTCAAACATTAACTCCAGGATGCTGGAAAAATAGAGTTTTTCCCTTTCTCCATCTCAAGGCGTTCAGAGTGCTATTTCCCATGTATCTAGTGGGTAGACCTTTCTTTAGCTGTCCCAAGAGGACATTACATAGGAATTCTGAAATCAGCTGGCTCAAGAAGAAATAAGGAATCTTTGCTCAAACACAACTATAAATGAGAAATTGTGCTTGAGTTTAGGTTCCATATTATATGTTACAAATTCACTTCAGCCATTGTAATCAAAATCTCAAAAACACTGAGTGTCTTGATTCATACTTTCCTTAAGGCCAGAGGCATGACACTTAACTTCTAAGTAAAATCTCCTTAATATCTTCATGTAATGCTGAGTTCCATTCTAGAGTCCACATGAACTGTAGCCACAGTGTAACAGAGAATTGCCAGTAGTAATATGAATACCAAACTCTGGTCTAAAATCTATAGAATTATCAATCCTAAAATATAAAGTGAAACTGATTTTGAAATTGTTAATTCTACAAAAACAGCTTTTTAACACAACTGAAGAAATGGGCTCTTGTTTTTTAAATGAAGTTGCAACGTCGTAGAGAAATTCTACAGACACAGGAGAATGATGTGTTTCACAATTAAGTTCAGATCAGTTACATCTGGTAAATTGATCAAAGAAGCAATAATACACACCACCAGTGTGTTACAATCTTCTTTTTAACCAACAAAGCACTGAGCACTTTGTATTAAGCAAAACACTGGAATAAGAAAAAGTAAAGAAGCTAGATTCGTTGCTGATTATTCACTATTTTCATGGAAAGTTTCTAACATTTACAATGGAAGATGAAATTTTAAAACTCTTAGACATGAAAGCAATAGGAATAATAAAATCCTAAAATATGCACTGTATTTTACTGAAGTACACCTCAGTAACAGTAAATGACAGAAAGGGGGGATTACGCAAAAAATCTAGAGATATGAATAACAGTAAGAAATTGCTTGAAACTTCAAATTACACAGCTAGAAAATAGAAACTTTGAGAAGTAATATCAATTACTATCTTTTGCATTGAAGAGATGAAGTCTTTAATTCTGCCCTCTTTTTTCCCTTCTCAGCTATAGCTTGCCCAGTGATCTGAGATTCATACCGTCCTCTTTCTCTAGGGAATAACATGAAAGTGATTGTTTGAAAATAAAATGAGGGTTTGAAACCCTATACTTCAGAAGACAGAATCAGTTACCTGACATTCAATACCAATCCTCACTGTGTTAAGAATGTCAGTGTTTCACATGCCCCACTCAGGAAAAAAGAGTTGTTTCAATACATGCTTCTGTGGCTTTATTCAGTTTGGTTACACCTCAGGGAGTTTAATTTCATGCAAAGCTTTCAGATAGTGCTTTCCAGTGATAGGAGCAAACACATACCATTAGGCAGCAGTTGGAAGTTCAGGAAAAATGAAAGCAACCCAGACTGCTAATGCTTGATGAGAGCTTTGGCCTTGCCCTCGAATTAGCTTTCAAGAACTGAGAAAGAAATAGTGTTGGCAACTCCGGAGATAATAAAAAATGTAAACATAATGGAATGAAAGAAGATCTGGTTGTATTTGGGGCTTATATTATGGCCATGAAGGGAAATGGCAATGAAATATGGATGTCAGAGATTTAACTAAACTGAACTGATTTCATGAGAGGCTTAAGAATCAGCCTGACTGGGAAAAGAGAGGTAAAACACCTGCGCTACTAGTCCACACATGAACAATGCATTTATTTTTAAACAAAGAGTAGATAATGCTCAAGCTTTGGAAGGGGAGATCTATTTTTCAGAGAAAGTATGGACACCTGAAAGAAACACAAGGGGCATTGTGTTTAGGAATGAAACATGTGATCTAGGGAAATGCCAGTTTATCCAAGCTTTGGCTGGGTTACTGCCTTGTTAAGAGAAGAGACATATTTTTGAAACAACTGTGATTAACTGAGGTTTAATGTGCCTTCTTGTAATTACCTATAATTTTAAAAGATTACATTGCAGCTTGTAAGCCTGGTTAAAGAACAAATCAAGTGATGTTTTCTTAAAATTACAACTTCATATGTGTTTTATTGTATAGAATTTATCCCCATATACAGAAAACTCTTATGTTTTGCTATTTACTAATTTTACTAATAGAGTAATTTTGTTGATTCAATCTGATTTCTCTCTCTGCCTTTGGTTTCTTAACACGGTCATATCACCATCAGTTATTTAATATTTCTCCAAGTTTATTAATCATGCTAAGTGACTGAAAAATCATTCCACACAATTGTGATTTCAAGTAAGATAAATTTTCACAATTTATCTTTAGTGGGTCTTCTTGCTCCATGTTCTCCTTAATTCAGAGGATAATACCTGAGTGAATTTTCCTTATACATTCTAGAGCTCATAGACACAAGAACTCTGAGTCACAACTTAGCTCAAAGAATGAACATAGATTGCTAGCACTGCTTTTTAAGTCTCATGCTATTTCTGAACAAAAGGGCATTCTCCTAGCTCTAGTCTTCTTCAGCTGTGTGACTTCATGCAAGTTTGATACTTAGCCTCTCCACCCTTATTTTCTCCATCTGTAAAAATGGGGAGCCAACTACCTCACAGGAGTATTCTTAGTATTAGATATTATAGTCAGCACTTACAAAAATTTACCAATACATTTACCAGTCCCTTTGAACAACATTGTTTCTTACACCTTAGTCCTTTCTTTTGTATTCAGTTTTCTTCTGACTGAAATACATCACTTAGTGTTCTTCTGTCACCCATACATATCCCAGGGAGCCGAAAAATCTCTGCTTTAACCTATTTCTATTCTCGTTCCAAAACACCTGATGTCTGTCAAAGATGTTTTACAATTATAACTCAAAGGAAACACAGTCAACTGCCCTGAACCAGTTCTAGCCTAACTGCAAGGGCAGCACCTGTGCAGAGGAAACCTAGAAGTGTCCAAAAGTTGCCTTTGCTTCATTACCATGCTAGATCTATGCCCAAAATGGGGACTTGTACCTTGCTAGGCACAATTAGTGCCATGTGCAAGGGAGCCTGAGGGACTGCACGTGTCCCAGCTATTCCTGGAAATCTCCACCATTTTCCCCAGTTTCTTATGACACATCTGCCTCTTACCCCATAAAAGTCTCCCACTTTCCTCCCTTCTGGGAGAAGGTGTCTTTAGAGCATGGGCTCGCCCTTCTCCATTGCTTGATCAATGAATAAAGTTTCTGCTCTGCTTTGACAAACCCAGTCTCGTTCAATTAGAGCGATAGGCATTAGGCAAGGGAAGGACCATTTGGGGTCCGCCTGATCTGAGACAGTCAGTAACACTTTCAAAAAGGATCTAAGAGGGGCTTCCCTGGTGGCGCAGTGATTGAGAGTCCGCCTGCCGATGTAGGGGACACGGGTTTGTGCCCCTGTCCGGGAAATACACACTACTATATATAAAATAGATAACCAACAAGGACCTACTGTATAGCATAGGGAACTCTACTCAATACTCTGTAATAACCTACATGGGAAAGAATCTGAAAAAGAAAAGATATATTTATATGTATAACTGAATCACTTTGCTGTACACCTGAAACTAACACAACATTATAAATCAACCATATTCCAATATAAAAATTTTTTTAAATTTAAGTATCTGTGAGTTTTGCTCTTGAATGATACTGACTTTTAAGTAAATGGTTAATTTTCCTCAGCTCTTAGAAGATATTTCGTTGCTGTATCATTGATGCTGATGAGAAATCTTCCATCAGACTGTCATTCACTTACAAGCAATACATCTTTTCTCCCTCTAAGATTGGAGAGGATAATTGGAATTAAAGTAATTTAAGGTTCCTATCTTGTTTACCTGGAGGATAGATGTTGATTCACTTTAGATTTGTTAAGAAATGTACATATTTTAAGAAAACCACTGAAATTAGACAAT
Source organism: Physeter macrocephalus (assembly GCF_002837175.3). Classification (NCBI taxonomy): domain Eukaryota; kingdom Metazoa; phylum Chordata; class Mammalia; order Artiodactyla; family Physeteridae; genus Physeter; species Physeter macrocephalus. The sequence continues at coordinate 37,020,843 of NC_041232.1, forward strand.
ATATAGCTATCAAACCAGTTGAGACAAAGAGGATAAACCAGTTGAGAGAAAAATCAAACCAATCAAGGAAGTGAGAAAAGGAAAAAGTAGAGGGGGAAAAAATCCCCAGAGCACATGAAAATACAAAATAAGATGATTAAAAACAATTCTAAATATGTCAGTAATCACTAAGTAAGGTAACTCACAAGATACAAAACAGAGACTCAAAAACTGGTACTTCCTTAAATGCAGCTATATGCTATTTATTTATTTATTTGTTTGTTTGTTTGTTTTACTTTTGGCTGTGTTGGGTCTTTGTTGCTGCGCACTGGCTTTCTCTAGTTGAGGTGAGCGGGGGCTACTCTTCATTGCAGTGCGCGGGCTTCTCATTGTCGTGGCTTCTCTTGTTGCAGAGCACGGACTCTAGGTGCATTGGCTTCAGTAGTTGTGGCTCGCGGGCTCTAGAGCACAAGCTCAGTAGTTGTGGCACACAGGCTTAGTTGCTCTGCGGTATGTGGGATCTTCCTGGGCCAAGGCTCTAACCCGTGTCCCCTGCATTGGCAGGTGGATTCTTAACCACTGTGCCACCAGAGAAGCCCCAGCTATATGCTATTAACAAGAGACATTTAAAACCTGAGAGCACAGAATGTTTGGAAATAATATTATAGAAAAACATATACCAGAGGATTCTGGGAAGATGGTAGAGTAGGAAGCACCAGGAATCTGTCTCCCCATCTAGACAACAATTGCACTGGCAGAATCTGTCTGATATAACTATTTTGGAATTCTGGAGTCTACTGAAGGCTTGCAACTTCCAGGGAAAGAGTTGGACAATAAATTGCAATTAATTTTAGTCAATCTCAACTCTCAGCTCCTAGCACAGTAATAGCTACCTATCCCTTAACCCTAGCCATGTGGCAGGGAATTGTGCACATATTCTTGGGGGCAGTTGCACATAGCTTGTGGGAGCCAGAGCAGACAAAAAGGACCCTGTCCTCTAAATATAGGGGATCTGTGCTCTGATCACTGATTGCTACTTCTGGGCACAGAGGTGCAGACAAAGAGGAGGTCAGCAATTGCTGTTGCACCTCCTCCCATTGATGCAAGCCCTTTCCCTTCTGGCTGAAGTGACTTCCAGGAGGTTTAAAGGGCTAATGCCCTTCCTCCCCACTTCGTTTTTCTCTCTTTCCCCTTTTGGGAGTCAGACATTAAAGGCTAGGACATTCAAAAGACAACAAACCCAGGGGCAGGGGAAGGGAAAGAATCTGATTTCCAGAATTACCGCTTTATAATTCAAATGTCCGATATTCAGCAAAATAATCACAAGGCATACAAAGAAACAGGAAAGTATGGCCCACTCAAAGGAAAAAAAAAATCAACAGAAATTGTCCCTGAAAAAGACCCAATGGCAGATATACCAAAGACTTCAAAACAATTGTCTTAAAAATGCTCAGAAAACTAGAGGAAGATGTGGAGAAGGTCAAGAAAAAGATGTAGGAAAAAAATGGTAATATCAATAGATACAAAACCTAAAGAGAAACCAAAGAAATTGTGGAGGTGAAAGGTACAATAACTGAAATGAAAAATTTACTAGCGTGATGGGTTCAAAGGCAAATTTGATTAGGCAGAAGAAAAAAACCAGTGAACTTAAAGATAGGACAATGAAAATTATCAAGTCTGAGGAACAGAAACAAAAAAGATTGAAGAAAAATGAGCAGAGCCTAAAGGACCTGTGTTACACTATCTAGCAGACCAACATAACATGTTTCAGGAGTACCAGAAGAAGAGAGAGAGAAAAGGGCAGAGAGAATATTATGAAACATGACATGAATATACAGTTGACCCTTGAACAATGCAGGGGTTGGGGCACTGACCTACTGTCCAGTCAAAAATCTGCATATATGGGCTTCCCTGGTGGTGCAGTGGTTGAGAGTCCACCTGCCGATGCAGGGGACACGGGTTCGTGCCCCGGTCCGGGAAGATCCCACATGCCGCGGAGCGGCTAGGCCCGTGAGCCATGGCCGCTGAGCCTGCGCGTCCGGAGCCTGTGCTCCGTGATGGGAGAGGCCACAGCGGTGAGAGGCCCACGTACCGCAAAAAAAAAAATCTGCGTATAACTTTACAGTCAGCCCTCCATTCCCTCTGTTCCACATCCATGAATTCAATTAACCACAGATTGTGGAATACTATAGTAGTATTTATTGAAAAAACTCTATGTATAAGTGGACCTGTGTGGTTCAAACACATGTTGTTTAAGGGTCAACTGTAAACATCCATGAAACTCAACAAGCTCCAAGTAAGTTAAACTGAAAGAGACCCACACTGAGACACATTACAGTCAAACTTTCAAGAGACAAAGACAAAGAGAGAATCATGAAAGCAGCAAGAGAGAAGTGAATCACCATATACAAGGGATCCTCAATAAGATTATCAGTGGATTTCTCAGAAATTTTGGATGCCAGGAGACAATGGAATGATATATTCAAAGTACTAACAACAACAACAAAAAACTGTTGACCAAGATTTTTATATCCAGCAAAACTGTCCTTCAAAAGTGATGGAGTAATTAAGTCATTCCCAGATAAAGAAAAGCTGAGGGAGTCATTACTACTAGACCTGCCTTGCAATAAAAACTCAAGGGAGTACTACAAGGTGAAATGAGAGGACACTAGATAGTAACTCAAAGCCATATGGAGAAATAAAGATCTCAATAAAAGGTAGCTACACGGGCAATTATAAAGTCTAGTATTATTGTAACTTTTTTGTGTGTTTTCTACATGCAATTTTTATGCACTTTTTGTTTTCTACATGATTTAAGGGATTAATACAAACAAAAAATAATAATAATAATTGACCTAAAGCTAGTATTATTGTAACTTTGGTTTGTAACTCCAAATCTTGTCTACTTCAATTTAAGAAAATAATGCACTTAAAATAATTATTAGTTTATGTTTTGGGGCACACAATGTATAAAGATGTGATTTCATAATATCAACAACTGAAAGGGGTGGGGACACAGCTGTAATAGAGCAGCTTTTCTATGTTATTGAAGTTAAGCTGACATAAATTCAAAATGCAGTGTTATAACTTAAGAATGTTAAATGCAATCCCCATTGCAACCACAAAGAAAATAACTATAGAATATATAAAAGAGAAAATAAGAAAAAAATTTAAACATTTCACTACAAAAAGTCAACTAAAAACAAAAGAAGACAGTGATGCAGGAAATGAGGAACAAAAAAACTATCAGACACATGGGAAACAAATAGCAAAATGACAGATAAAAGTACCTCCATATCAGTAATTACTTTAAATGTAAATGCATTAAACTCTTTGATCAAAAGACAGAGATTAGGGCTTCCCTGGCGGTGCAGTGGTTGAGAGTCCGCCTGCCGATGCAGGGGACACGGGTTCGTGTCCTGGTCCGGGAAGATCCCACATGCCGTGGAGCGGCTAGGCCCGTGA
>NC_041232.1:37024323-37074250 GCF_002837175.3 Physeter macrocephalus
CACAACAGTGAGAGGCCCGCATACCAAAAAAAAAAAAAAAAAAAAAAAGACAGAGATTAGCATAATGGATAAAAGCAAATATGCTGTCTACAAGAGACTCTCTTTAGATCCAAAGACATAAATAGATTGAAAGTTAAAGGATGGAAAAAGATGTTCCATGAGAATAGTAACCCAAATAAATCAGGGGTATATATATTAATATCAGACAAATAGACTTTAGGTAAAAAAAATTTACAAGAGACAAAAAAAGGACATTATATATTAATAAAAGGGTTAATACTCAAGAAGACATAGCAATTATAAACATTTATATACCTAATGACAGAGCATCAAAATATATGAAGCAAAACATGACAGAATTAAAGGAAAAAACATATAGTTCTATACTATTAGTTGGAAATTTCAATATCCCACTCACAGTAATGGACAGAATAACTAGACAGAAGATATGTAAGGAAACAGAGGACTTAAACAACATAATAGACTAACTAGATCTAACGACATGTACAGAACACTCTACCCAACAACAGAATATACATTCTTCTCAAGTGCACATGGGACAATTTCCAGGCTAGACTATATGTTAGGCCACAAATTAAGTCTCAATAGATTAAAAGATAGATATCTTATAGTATCTTCTCCAACCATAACAGGCTGAATTAAGAAATCAATAATAGAAGGAAAACTGGAAAATTCACCAAATTGTGGAAATTAAACAGCACACTTTTAAACAACCAATGAATTAAAGAAGAAAGCACATGGGAAATTATAAAATACTTAGAGACAAATGAAAATGAAAACACAACATACAAAATTTTATGGGATGCAGTAAAGATGGTGACGAGGCGGAAATTTATAGCTATAAATGCTTACATTACAGAACAAGAAAGATTTCACATCAACAATCTAACTTTGCATCAAAAGAATAAAATACCTAGAAATAAATTCAACCAAAGAAGTCAAAGATCTGTATACTAAAAACTATAAGACATTAATGAAAGAAATTGAAAAACACACAAATAAATGGAAAGATATTTTGTGCTCATGGATCAGAAGAATTAACATTGTTAAAATGTCCATACTACCCAAAGTGATCTATAGATCCAATGCAATCCCTATCAAAATTCCAATGGCATTCTTCACAGAAATGGAACAAACAATTCTAAAATTTGTATGAAACTACAAAAGACCCTGAGTAGCCAAAGCAACCTTGAGAGAGAAGAACAAAGTCGGAGACATAACACTCCCTGATTTCAAACTACATTGCAAAGTTATAGTAATCAAAACTGTATGGTATTAGCTAAAAGGCAGACATAGAGACAAATGGAACAGAATAGACAGCCCAGAAATAAACCCACAAATATAGTAAATTAAACTCCTGGAAGATAAATAGAGGGTAAGCTCCATGACGTTGGTCTTGGCAATGATTTTTTTTTTGGATTTGACGCCAAAAGCAAAGGCAACAAAAGCAAAAATAAACAAGTGGAACTACATCAAACTAAAAAGCTTCTGCACAGCAAAAGAAACCATCAACAAAATGAAAAGTCAACCTACTGAATGGCAGAGGATATTTGCAAATCATATATCTGATAAAGGGTTAATATCCACAATATATAAAGAACTCATACAACCCACTAGCAAACACACACACACACACACACACACACACACACACACAATCCAATTTTTAAAATGGGGGTCAAAATGCACAAACTTCCAGTTATAAAATAAACGAGTCCTGGGGATGTAATGTACAGCATGGTGACTATAGTTAATAATACTGTATTGCATATTTGAAAGCTACTAAGAGAGTAGATCTTGAAAGTTCTCATAAGAAAAAAAATTTTGTAACTATGTATGATGATGGATGTTAACCAGACTTATTATGGTGATCATTTTGCAATATATACAAATATCAAATCATTAAGTTGTATATCTGAATGTAATATAATATGTCAATTATACCTCAGTTGGGAAAAAAGAACAGTTCCTGGCTTACAGTAGATGCTCAAAAAATATTTGCTGAATGAAAAAATGAAATCTAATCAACAAATCTCTGCCAAGTTCTTACTAAGTGTAGAATTGCTAATACTATGAGAAAAATGATGTACTAAACACTCTAACTTGCTTGATTTAACTTCACTCACTACTTGCAGAGGACTGTCTAGAAAGAGTAATGTGACAGATGGCTAAGTCCCCAACTTGATGCCAAAAAAAATTTTTTAATAGAAAACAAGAGAGATCTCTAGTCAACAATCTAAGTTTACAACTTATTGAACTAGAAAAAGAACAAACTAAATCCAAAGCTAGAAGAATGAATGAAATAATAAAGATTAGAGCAAAGATAAGTAAAATGGAGAATAGAAACACAATATAGAAAATCAGTGAAACCAAAAGTTGGTTATTCAGAACAATCAACACAATTGACAATCCTTTAGCCAGATAGACTAAAATTCAATTACTAAAATTAGAAATGAAAGTGAGGACGTTATTACCAATTCTACAGAAATAAAAAAGATTGCAAGAGAGTACTATGAACAAGTTCATAGCAGCATTATTCACAATAGCTAAAACATGGAAGCAATCCAAGTGTCCCTTAACAGATGAATAGATCAGCAAATGTGGTATATATACACAATGGAATATTATTCAGCCTTAAAGAGGAAGGAAATTCTGCAATATGCTACAACATGGATGAACTTTAGAGGCCTAATGCCAAGTGAAATGAGCCAGTCACAAAAAGACAAATGCTCTATGATTTCACTTATATGAGCTACTTGGACAGCAAGCAAGGAAATGGGGATCCCAGTTATACTTCCACAAGGCGCTGAATTCTGCCACAACCATATGAGCTTGAAAGAGGACTTCAGCTCTACGTGAAAAGACAGCCCAGACAACACTTGGATCTTTATCCTTATAAAGGATTTCTACCCAATAGAAATGAAAATATATGTTCACACAAAAACTTGTCCACAAGTGTTTTAGCAGCATATTCTTAATAGTGAAAAGATAGAAACAACCCAAATGTCCATCAACAAACAAATGGGTACACAAAATATGGTATATCTGTACATTGCAATATTATTTGGCAAGATAAAGGAATGAAGTTCTGAAAAATGCTACACCATTGGTGAACCTTGAAAATATACTATGAAAAAAGCCAGAAACAAAAAAACATTTTATGTGATTCCATTTATATGAAATGTCCAGAATAGGCAAATCTATAGAGACAGAAAGTAACTTAATGGTCTAGAGCTTAGGGGATGAGGGGTTGGGGGTGTTAGCTAAAGGATACAGGACTTCTTTTTAAGGTGATATAAACATTCTAAAAATTATTGTGTTGATTGATGCACATATTTTTAGTGTCATATCTAAAATCCATTGAATTATACACTTTAAATGAGTGAATTGTATTATGTGAATTATTTCTCAATAAAGCTATTATTTTTTATAGATTAAATGTAAATCCCAAACTGGAAAGCACACAATAACTGAAAAGAAAAATTCACCAAATGAGCATAACAGCATATTGGAGATGGCAATTGAAAGAGTCAGTGAACACAAAGACAAATTAATAGAAATTTTACACTGTGAAGAGCAAATATAAAAATGATATAAATACATAAAGTGGTTGAAAGTGAAAGAAGGGAAAAATGCATGCCATGCAAATAGGAAATATAAGAAAGCTAGTATGGCTATATTAATATTAGACAAAGTAGGACTCAAAGAATATTACAAGGGATAAGGCAGGAAATTTCCTGATGATAAAAAGAAAAGTTCATTAGGAAGACCTAACAACCTAAACATGTATGTACCTATAAGAGCTTCAAAATTCATTAAGCAAAAATTAACAGAAATAAAGAAATAGACAAATCCACAAACAGTATTGGACACTTTTAATAACCGTTTCTCAGTAACTGATAAGACAAGTAGACAAAAATTCAGCAAGGAAGTAAATGATAAATCATATTGACCTAATCAATGTTTACAAAACACTCTATCCAATAACTACAGAATGCACATTCTATTCAAGTGTACATGGAAAGTACACTAAGGTAGGTATATAGTAGGCTATAAATCCTCAACATTTTTCAAAAGTTTAAAATCTTGCACAATGGAATTAAATTAGAAAGTTATTATAGTAAGATATCTAGGAAACCCACAAACATTTGGAAATTAAATAACACAATTCTATGCAATACTGAAGTCAAAGAAAAAATTCACAAGTTAAATTTAAAACATTTCTGGTGTGCTCTGTAACACCCTTCTGCTGCCTTTTCCAGGGGTGGGAAAAGAGTGCAGACAAAGGCTGATGAGGGTCTAATCTAAATTTAGTCTTTTGCCTTCTTTTAACTCTTATTTTAAAATAACTACAGTTTCAAAAAAAGTTGCAAAGGTAGTACAGAGAGGTCTTACCTATCCTTCACTCAGTTCCCCCCAATAGCTACATCTTAGTAACTGTGTATAGTTACTCAAAACCAGGATATCTCAAAATCAGGATTGTGACAATGTCACATGTATACATTCCTGTGTGTACATTTGATCATGTGTACATTCATGGAAACATTACCACAATTAAGATACAGAACTATCACCACAAATAAGTCTCTTGTGCTATCACTTCATAGTCACACTCTCCCCCTACCATCCCTAAACCCTGACAACCACTAACTTGTTACATCTATCTCATAATTTTGTCATTTCCAGAATTTTATATAGATGAAATTCTACAGTATGTGGCCTGTTAAGACTAACGTTTTTTCACTCAACATAATGCTCTTGAAATCCATCCAAGTTATTGCATGTGTCAATAATCCATTCCTTTTTATTGCTAAGTAGTATTCCCTGGTATGGATACACCACAATTTGTTTAACCAGTCACTTATTGTAGGACATTTTCGTTGTTTACAGTTTGGAGCTCTTACAAATAAAGCCACCGTGAATATTTACGTAAAGGTTTTTGTGTGAACATAAGTTTTCATTTCTCTGGGATAAATGCCAGGAGTGTGACTGCTGGGTTATATGTGAAGTATATGTTTAGTTCTTCAAGAAACCAATGAAATATTTTCCAGAGTGGCTGTACCATGTTACCTCCCCACCAGCAATGTATGAGAGATCTAGTTTCTCTACATCCTCATGAGCATTTGGTATTGCCACTATTTTTTTTAAATTTTAGCTAACATAATAGGTGTGTTAAGAATATTTCATTGTGGTCTTAATTTGCATTTCCCTAATAGCTAGTGATGTTTAACGTTGAACATCATTTCATGTATTTGTTTGCCATTTGTATAAACCCTTCAGTGAAGGGAAGAGTATCAAAGTCACCTTGGAAAAGAATTATGTGGAATGGGCAATATTGTTGCTGCCATTTTTAGAAAATACAGTCTGATACACGCTACTTGGAAAAAGTGGATATTAAGCTGAGCAGGATTTGGACAGGCAAGTAGCAAGGAAAATCATTTTGAGTGTATAATGTTGTATGTACTCTATCATTAAGAAATTTTAAAGAATACAGCATTCGTATTTAGTCAAAAATGTATAACCAGAACAAAAGATATGGAGATATGAGGGACAGGGCACACCAACTTCACATAGTAAAACCTCCTGAAAAGATCCTTTATTAATCTATTTCTCCCAAAACTCACTCCCTCTGGTAACTGTCACATCTTTTCAACCTCCACTCCTTCTCCTCTCCTCTGCAGCTCTACACATCAACCTGTCTCTCTTCTCCTTCTTTATAAAAAGGAGAATGTTACTTCCTTAACTTCTCCCAAACTCTTCTAACATCAGTTCAGAAAAAAATAAAAGGTTTATATCATAACCATTCATCCTTCGAATGTTAGGGGAGGAAACACATTCCATACGATATGCAAGGTAACCTGGTGGAGGAGCAGGAGTTTTACAAACAGAAAGAGATAATACCCTAATTTTTCACTGGTTTTCAGTATATAAGCAATGCATTTCTGTCTATACATGCCTAATTAAGTGCATTTACGGATTATTAAACGTAACCCTCAAATGATGGCTTGAAAAGGCAAAGAAAAGGCAAAACAAAGATAACACTAACAAAGCAAGCACAATACCAAACAACAAGAAAGCAGATAAATCTCTTCATCAGCCTACCTTCATTTAAAAACAGTAACAGTATAATCAAATCTGGCAAGAAGCCAGCCAAAATAATTTTAAAGTACTACTTAAATTATTTAAATAATTGCAGTTATCATTAACAATGACTTTTATTATGCACTGAGATGTTACTAGTAATACAGGTACATGTATATAATTTATAAATAAATAAAAATAAAGATTAACAGTCAGAAAGGTTTAGAGGCCGCTGGGCTAAGGCATGGGTAGCACCATTCTCTCCACCTCTCTTACGCTACTCTACTCCCAGGTTAGACTACTTTTATGAAGGTCAGGCTGCTCTTTTGAGCACCTTCATAGATTCCTTGAGTTCCTAAGTTTCTCTGTTCCGTCTTCCCCCAAGGTGCCTGGAGGAAATCTGGCCTTGGGTACCAACTGAATGACTTGAGCCTGTTTTCCTTTGCCTCAATACTAGATAGATTTCCTGAGTCTCTACCTCACATTCTAGTTCTTCTGCTCAACTTCCAAAGCTGGGACCAGAGCCAATCTTCTAGGTTGAATATGGTTCATCATTTTGATCCTGATACCCACCTGGCTGTCCTCTCCCTGGTACCTAGGAAAGAGCCTGGCAGCCTATGTAGCTGGGACAGAACTGACAACAGGGCAAAGAATGCCAACACCTACAGTTCTAATGAGTCATTTATGATAACTTGCTCTGGGGATAAAGTTCTTAAAATCTAAAGTTAAGAATAAACTTCATTTACAGGTATTTTAAACAATAATAATGCAGCCTTAATAGAAAAATTAAGAACCAACTATCAAGTACCAAGTGCCTTCCAAATATAAAGATACATTTACATTGATACTTTTTGAGTCCCACACTTTATTGGTCTGTGAGTTCCTTCAAGACAGGAACCATGCCTCATGCATCTTTGTTTCCCCAGGTTTAGCACTGAAAATAATAATTAGTATTATTTGTAACTCTTGCTACTACTTTTTAAACATTGACTATGTGCCAGGCTCTTGCTAAACACAATGCAAATATCCCATTTAATCCTTTTAATAATCTTATTATCCCTCTTCATGGATGAAGAAACTAATCTCACAAGCCCAGTAATTTACCTAAGAATTTAACAACAAATACATGGTTGAACAGGGATTTGAACACAGGCCTTTCTCACTCTGAAACCCAAACTCCTAACCACTATACCATAATGCCAAGGAGGAAACAACTGGAGTGGTAGGAAGAGAGAAGCTTGCCATTGCCTTCCAAGCCAGAAGTAAAAGCATGTTGCTACTTAGAAAATGTGACCTCCAGCCATGTTTCCAGCTAATTACAACTTCTCTGGCACTAAAGACACTGGTCATTACACTCTCAGACATAGGAAATCTCTAACATGTGTCACAGCAAAAAATAAGTAGTAGTGACACAGGCATAAAGGTAAAGAAAAAATATATATGAACTTTTGTAAAGGTGGCTGAGGTTACCTTTCCTTGGTGAGTCTAGTTATTTATTGCTGGCACGTAAAGTGAAGCTATTTGCAAATTCATATCTCTTAATTTGGCACAAGGCAGCAATTTAAAGGAAAAAACTGTGGGTGGAAAAAATATAATCACTGCTTACAGCAGCACTTAGAACCAGAGTGATGCAATTTTCATTGCATGTCTCCTCAAGTTGGAGAATTCATTAGCATCTATGTAGTACTTAGGTAATTTCAGACAAAGCAAGTTGCAATATTTAACCATAAGTTCATTTTGCTTTGTAGTTCTATGACTTCACATTAGAAGTTTGAGTACACCAATTACTTCCACATTTAATACAGATATAAAATACCCATTTCACGTTCTTTCTCTAAGTCTTGATCAATAATAAAATTTTCTCAGTAATAAATTCTCAAGGGTTTATTCTACTATTTAAGTTAGTTTTAGTCATAAAAATTGGAAAATATACAATATTGCCCTTTTCAATTCTAAATAAATTTTAATTTACACTATTTACACTGGTTTTTTAATGGTAGATAATGCTTAAGGTGACTGACCAGCTCCTAACTGTTCTCACTTCACTGGAAACTAGTCAACAAGGATGGGCCCCATCAAACTGATATGTACTAGATAATCTCATGCTGGCAAGTGCTGAGTGATCAGGGGTAGATATATAATCTCAATTCTGTCAATCTGATTCTCTGTCCTGGGGATTTGGAATTGGAACCCAAATCTAATCCGCTAAAGCTGCTTGCTTAAACTGACTTGCTATAGAGAGGACTTTTTTCCCCCAATAAACACTAAGAAGCAAAAGTAACAAAGGTAAAACTTATACTATTTTAGAGACAAATACCAGTGCTATGGGCTAAATTATGTTACCCCCCAATCCCCAAATTCATGTGTTGAAATCATAACTCCCAGTACCTCAGAATATAACTGTATTTGGAGATAGATTTTTAAAGAAGCAATTAAATTAAAATGAAGTCATTAGGGTGGGCCCTAATCCAATATGACTGGTGTCCTCATAAAACCAGGAAATCTGGATACAGATACATACAAAAGGAAGACATGGGGAGAAGATATCCATCTACAAGATAAGGAGAGAGGCCTGGAACAGATTCTTCCCTCATGGCCCTCAGAAGAAACCAACCCTGCTAACACCTTGATTTCAGAGTGCTAGCCTACAGACTGTAAGAATATACATTTCTGTTTTTTAAGTCACCTAGTCTGTGGTATCGTTATGGCAGCCCTAGCAAACTAATAAAAACAAAAAGGGATGTGTATTTGAGTTGCTTAGGATAGAGTATAAAACCCTGAGGGTGTAAGTATCAGAAGAGATAGAAACAAAGGAGATAGTAAAGCTGCTCTGCATGACATCAGAAAAAATTACTTCCCTCCAGAAAAGAGAAGGAGAAAGAATTCAGCAGGGAAGTTTGAAGTGGAAGGACTATTGTGGGTGAAGGTCCAAAGGAAATTTCTCAGGAGTGGTTAAAAATATTCTCAGCAATAGTACTGATTATATTGCTGTGATATAAACCCCAAAATCTTCAACAAAGTCTATGACATATGGAAACAGGGACCCAGAGCCAGAGGTGACCAGGAGAGCATCAGCCTGGCATTCTCCCACCCCCTTATCTCACTGGCCCTCACTCAGAAATCTGTAGAAATCTCACAGAAGTCTCCAGAGCCTCAATGGGTGTGGAATGTGGTTCATGCCAATATTATCTAAATCTCAAGTCCTGGGATATTTTAGCTGACATTTGGATCTGCAAAGAATGGAAAATGAAGTAGATTTGCAGATACATGCAGAAATGAAAGACCATGTGCCCCAAAGAGGGACAGAATGAGAGTAATGAGGCTTTCTATTTCCTGGTTCAAATTCCTCATTTGGCCAGACTGACTCCCTGCTTTCAAAATACCTACATCCCTTTATTCTTCTTAGGATACCTTTATAACCTCAAAATAAATCTCTGCCTTTTTTGGCTTAAAGTATCTCAAGTTAGTTTCATTTCTGACAAAAGAATTTAACTAAGATTTGTAAAATACATGTAAAGGGGTATGAAAAATAAACAGCAAAACCAGGTAGATAATTATGGGAGGTTTTAATCACACCTGCTTCTATTCCAGGGAGAATATTTGATATTACAACATACAGTGAGTATTGGTGCTATCCCATTTTTCCAAACTAGTGTCCTGCAGAATACTTCACATGGTAGTAGGTAGGAGGTTAACAAGTATGATAGTATGCTATAAAAAAAAAGAGTGTTCTCAGGTCAAATATGTTTGGGAAATACTAACACAGAATAAATAGCTTGTGAGAAGTAGAGGAAACATTTTTTTTTGAGGGGGTGAATATAAAACTCTTCTTTCCCACTCACTGAGTGGCAGAAAAAAAAAGTATGTTATTGAAAGGAACTTTAAAAGTAATTATTTCCTTAACAATAACACATATAAATAAAAGTAGCTAAATAATAGAAAAAAATATCAATTTGAGGATCAAAATCTAGTTCACCTCTAAGGCAGTATAATGTAATGATTAAACACATGAGTTCTAGAGATGAGCTGCCAAAACCTCTTTAACTGGGACTTTCCTGGTGGTCCATTGGGTAAGACTCTGCACTCCCAATGCAGGGGGCTTAGGTTCAATCCCTGGTTGGGGAACCAGAACCCGCACGCGTGCTGCAACTGAGTCCGCATGCCGCAACTAAAAGATCCCACATGCCGTAACAAAGATCCAGCATGCTTCAACTAAGACCCAGTGCAGCCTAAATAAGTATAATTAATTAATTTTTAAAAAAACTGTTTATTTCCTCATCTCTAAATATTTTAACACCTACCTTATAATGTTTTATGATAATTAATGAGTTATTGTATAAAAAGTGCTTAGAGGTGACAAGTACCCTAAATTATTAGTTATTATTATGAAAAAGTTATAGTCCCAACACAATATTGAAGGAGAACAAAGTTGGAGGACTGACACTATTGGACTTCAAGACTTACTATAAAGCTACAGTAATCAGGACAGTGTGGTATCGGCAAAAGAATAAACGAGTAGATTAATGGAACAGAATAGAGCCGAGAAATAGGCCCACATAAATACAGTCAACTGATATTTGACAATGGAATAAAGGAAATACAATGGAGCAAAGAAGAGACTTTTCAACAAATTATGCTGGAACAACTGGACATGCAAAAATATGAATCTAGGCACATACCTTACACTCTTCACAAAAATGAACACAAAATGAATCACAGACCTAAATGTAAAATGCAAAACTATAAAATCCTTAGATGATAACATAAGAAAAACCTAGATGACCGTGGATATATCAATGACCTTTTTTCAGCTAAATTGAGGTGATAATTTGATATATATATACACATTGTAAATGGATTCCCACCATCAAGTTAATTAACACATCCATCACTGCATATATTTACCTTTTTATTTATTTTTTAATTTTTGGTGAGAACACTCAAGTTTTACCTTTTCAGCAAATTTCAATTATTCAGTACAGTATTATCAGCTATAGTCACCATGTTATATCTTATGTCTTCAGACTTTATTCATCTTATTACTGAAAGTTTGTACCCTTTTACCAGCCTCTCCTATTTCCCCAACTCCCAAGTTCCTGGAAACCACCATTCTACCCTCTTTTCCTATGAGTTCAAATTTTTTTTAAGTGATATCATGCAGTATTTGTCTTTGGCTTATCTCACTTAGCATACTCATACTGCCTTCCAGGTTTACCCATGTTGTTGCAAATGGCAGAATTTCCTTCTTTCTCGTGGCTGAATAATATCCCATTTGTCTATTCTGTCCCATTGATTTATGTGTCTGTTTTTTTGGTCTTTTTTTTGGTCTGTTTTTTTCCTATGTGTCTATTTTTATGCCAATATCACACTGCTTTGATTACTATAGCTTTGTAATATAGTTTGAAATCAGGGAGCATGATGCCTATAGATTTGTTCTTCTTTCTCAAGATTGCATTGACTACTTGGGGTCTTTTGTGATTCTATACAAATTTTAGGATTGTTCCATTTCTGTGACAAATACTGCTGGAATTTTGATAGGGATTGCATTAAATCTGTAGGTCACTTTGGGGAGTATGGACATTTTAACAATATCAATTCTTCCAATCCATGAACATGGAATAGCTTTCCATTTATTTGTGTCTTCTTTAATTTCTTTCATCAACATTTTATATTTTCAGTGTACAGATATTTGTCCTCCTTGGTTAAATTTATTCCTGAGTATTTTATTCTTTTTGTAAATGGGATTTTTTTTTCTCTTTCCATTAGTTTGTTGTTAGTGTATAGAAACTCAACTGATTTTTGTACGTTAATTTTGTATCCTGATACCTTACTAAATAAATTTGTTAGTCCTAACAGGTTTTTTTTTTTTTTGGTGGAGTCTTTAGGGTTTTCTATATAATATATATCATCTGCATACAAAGACAATTTTACTTCTTCTTTTCTTATTTTCATGCCTTTTATTTCTTTTTCTTGCCTTATTGCTCTGGCTAGGACTTCAATTACTATGTTGAATGAAAGTGACAAGAGTGGGCATCCTTGTCTTATTCCTGATCTTAGAAGACAATCTTTTAGCTTTTCACTGTTGAGTATGATGTTAGTTGTGGGCTTGTCATATATGGCCTTTATTATATTGAGGTACGCTCCTTCTATACTCAATTAGATGAGAGTTTTTACCATGAAAGGATGTTGAATTTTGTCAAATGCTTTTAAGAAATCTACTGAGATGATAATATGATTTATATCCTTCCTTTTGTTTAATGTGGTGTATCACATTTATTGATTTGCATATGTTGAAACTTCCTTGCATTTCAGGAATAAATCTCACTTGATCATGGTGTATAATTCTTTTCATGTACTGTTGAATTCAATTTGCTAATATTTTGTTGATGAATTTTGCATCTATACTCATCAAGGATATTGGCCTGTAATTTTCTTTTCTTGTAGTGTCTTTTCTGACTTTGGTACCAAGACAATGCCAGCCTTACATAATCAGTTTGGAAGTATTCCCTCCTCTTCAATTTTTTAGGAGAGTTGGAGGACTGGTATAAATTTTTCTTTCAGTGTTCGTTGGAATTCAAGAGTGAAGCCATCTGATCCTGGGCTTTTATTTGTTGGGAGGTTTTTTATTACTGATTCAATAAGTAACTGGCCTGTTCAGATTTTCTATTTCTTCATGATTCAGTCTTTTTTTTTTTTAAAAAAATGATCTTTTCTATTTATCTTTTTAAAAAATATTTATTTATTTGGTTGCACTGAGTCTTAGTTGTGGCAGGCAGACTCCTTAGTTGTGGCTCGTGGGCTCCTTAGTTGAGGCACTCAGGCTCCTTAGTTGTGGCATGTGAACTGTTAGTTGCGACATGCATGTGTGATCTAGTTTCCTGACCAGGGATTGAACCCAGGCCTCCTGCACTGGGAGCACCACCGAGCCACCAGGGAAGTCCCCATGATTCAGTCTTGATAGGTGTATGTTTCTAGGAATAACCATATCTTCTAGGTCTTCTGCTTTGTTGGTGTGTAATTGTTCATAGTAGTTTCTTAATAATCCTTACTATTTCTGTTATCAATTTTAATGTTTCCTTTTTCATTTCTGATTTTATTTATTTTAGTGTTCTCTCTTTCTTTCTTAGTTTAGCTAAAGGTTTGTCAATTTTTTATCTTTCAAAAAAACCAGCTCTTGGCTTCATTGATCTTTTATATTGCCTTTTTAGTTTCTATTTTATTTATTTCTGCTCCGGTATTTGTTATTTTCTTCCTTTTGTTAACTTTGGGCTTACTTTGTTCTTCTTTTTCTAGTTCCTTAATATGTAAAGTTAGGTTTTTTATTTGAGAGCTTTCTTTTTCCATAATATAGGTGCTTATCACTATAAACTTCCCCCTTAGAACTGCTTTTGCTACAACCTGTAAGTTTTGGTATGCTGTGTTTCCATTTTCATTGTTTCATGATTTTTTTAATTTCCCTTTTATTCTTTGAGCCATTGGTTTTTCAGGAGTGTGTTATTAAATTTCCATGCATTTGTGAATTGTCTAGTTTTCCTCCTGTTACTGATATCTAGTTTCATACCATTGTGATCAGAAAAGATACTTGGTATGGTTTCAATCTTCTTACATTTGCTAAAGTTTGTTTTGTGACCTGTATGTGATCCATCCTGGAGAATATCCCAAGTGCACTTGACAAGAAGGTGTATTCTGCTGCTGGACGGAATATCCTGAATGTCTGTTAGGTCCACCTGGTCTAATGTGAGTGGAATGTGCTATATATGTCCATTAGGTTCATCTGATCAAATGTGTAGTATAAGACCAACATTTCATTGTTGATTTTCTGTCTGGATGTTCTATCCATTGTTGAAAGTGGGGTACTGAAGTCCTCTACTTTTTTTTTTCCCAAATGAGTGAGAATGTTACTGGGAGTGGGAATAAAGTTTAAGGAAAGTAAACCATGAAATGTCAGAACCGAAAAGGACCTTGGAGAGTATCTAGCCCAAAGCCCTTATTTTACAGATACGGAAGCTAATGCTTAGAGAAAAAACAAATTTGCTCAGGTCACCAAGTCAAATAAATTTGGTTGAATTCACGCAATATACATTTATTGAATGCTGACTTTATGCCAGGAAGACCTTATGCTAGGTGCTGGAAGTACACTGGAGAACAGGCAGACATAGGCCCTGACCTCACTGAGTTTGTTTTTTAATTGAGCTATACTTGACATATAACATTTTATTCGTTTCACATGTACAACATAATGATTTGATATATGTATATATTGCAAAATGATCACCACAATAAGTCTAGTTAACATCCATAACCACACACAGTTACTCATTTTTCTTTTGATGAGAACTTTTAAGATCTACTCTCTTAGCAACTTTCATATATACAGTACAGTTTACAGCTTTTTAGTTTGCTGTGGTCCCATTTGTTTATTTTTGCTTTTGTTGCCTTTGATTTTGATGTCAAATGCAAAAAACATCACCAAGACCGATGTTAAGCTGCTTACCACCTATGTTTTCCTCTGGTAGTTTTATAGTTTCAGGTCTTACATTCGAGCCTCTAATCCATTTTGAGTTGATTTTTTTGTATAGTGTTACACAGTTGGTACAGTTCCACTCTTTTGCATGTGGCTGTCTAGTTTTCCAAGCACCATTTATTGAAGAGACTGCCCTTTCCCCATTGTACATTCTCAGTTCCTTTGTCATAAATTAATTGACAACATGCATAAACTCCCCTAATATTACTGTACTGCTGTGTATTTCTCCCTACAAATCTGTTAATATTTGCTTTATATATTTAGGTATTTATATATTTATGTTGGGTGCATAAATATTTACGATTGTTATACCCTTTTAATGAACTGACACTTCCATCATTATATAATGACCATCTTTGTCTCTTATTATAGTGACTGAAAGCCTGTTTTGTTTGAGATAAATATGGCAACCTCTGCTTTCTTTTGGTTTTCATTTGCATAGAATATCTTTTCCCATTCCTTCACTTTCAGTCTATGTGTGCCCTTAAAGCTGAGGTGAGTCTCTTTGTAGGCAGCATTAGTTAGTTGGGACATGTTTTTTTATTTATTCAGCTACTTTATGTCTTTTGATTGGATAATTGAGTCCATTTACATTTAAAGTAATTATTGATAAGTATGGACTCACTATTGCCATTTTGTTCATTGTATTCTGAATATTTTGTAATTCCTTTGTTCCCTCTCTTCCTTTGTGATTTGGTGATTTTCTGTAGTGGTATGCTTAGATTCCTTTCTCTTTCTCTTTTGTGTCTACCATAGGTTTTTTTGCTTTGTGGTCACCGTGAGGCTTACATAAAACATCTCATAGTTAAAATAGTCTGTTTTAAGCTGATAACAACTTAACTTCAAACACATACTAAAGCTCTACATTTTTATTCTCCCCCCCCGCCAACATTTTGTTTTTGATATCACAATCTACATCTTTTTACCTTGTGTATCCATTAACAAATTATTATAGTTATAGTTATTTGTAATACTTTTGTCTTTTAACCTTCTTACTAGATTTATAAATGAGTTACCTACCACCATTACAACATTAGAGCATTCTGAATTTAACTATATATTTTATCTCACAAATTTTAGTATGTTGTGTTTTTATTACCATTTATCTCAAAATACTTCCTAATTTCCCATTTTATTTCATCATTGACCCATGAGTTATTTAAGAGTGTGTTACTTAGTTTACAAATATTTGGAGATTTTCCACACATCATTCTTGTATTGACTTCTAATTTAATTCTCCTGAGCTCAAAAACATACTTTGTATGACTTGAATCTATTTAAATTTGAGACATTTTAGAACACAGAACATGGTCTAACTTGGTAAATGTTCCATGTACATTTGAAGAAACACATGTGCATTCAGTTGTTTTTAGGCTGAGGGATTACAAGTGTCAATTAAATCAAGATTATTGATAGTGTTGTCTTCTACACTCTTACTGATTTCCTGTCTACTTATGTATCAATTTTTGAGTAAGGGTTGTTGAAATCTCCAAATACAGTTACTAAATATAATTATGGATTTGTTCTGTTACCCTTTCTGTTCTATCAGCCTTTGCTTCACATATTTTTTTATTTACATGATTAGATACATAGATGTGTAGGATTATTAGGTTTCCTTGATGAATTCACCCCTTTATCATTTTGAAATCACCCTTTTTGTCCTTAGTAATATTCTCTGATCTAAAACCTATTTTGTCTGATTAATATAGCCACTCCAGATGTCTTCTGATTAGTGTTAGCATGGCATATTTTTCTGATCCTTTTACTTTTAATCTATCTGCGTCTTTATATCTAAAAATATGTTTATTGAGGGGAGTACACAGTTGGGTTTTGCATTTTTATCTAATCTGACAATCTCCATAAGACCACTAAACTCTACCTGAGGAATCCCTCTCTTCTCCATGGCCTGGATACTCTCTCCTGGAGGTAAGCTGGAGTGATTGTGGGACTCATCTGGTTTGTTTACTCCCTCTCTAGAGATAACTGTTCTTTGTTGACTGATGCACAATGTCTTGAAAATCATTGTTTTATACATTTTACCCTTGTTGTTTTTTTAGGTGGTAGGGTAAATCTGATTCCTATATCTTCATCTTGGCTGGAAGCAGAAATATTAATGCTTCACTCAATGTTATAGCACCTACAACCTTCTTCAAAGGAATGTTCTCAGGTTACTAGAACCACTTCTCATGGAGAGCTGAAAGTGCTTGGAAGTTTACAAATCCCTGGAGCAGCCAGTAGGCAGTGACTGGTTCAGGAGTATGAAAGCCTTTTCCTTTGCCTCTAGGTGGGATAAATTCTTTCTTTGTAATTTATGCTCTAGAGCTCCCTGGCACCAGGCTGAGCTGAAATCATACCCTTGCTTTTCTTATTCTCCTTTCTGGTCCTTCCTTCCTCACTCCCTAACTAGTTTCATATCGGAGCACATTTCTAATAAATCACTTGACTGTGAATCCATATTTCAGTGTCAACTTTTGGAGAATATACAACCAAAAATTAACTTGTATTTTAAAATTTCTCTTCTGTAAAATGTCTCCGTGATAGGTCTATCTTGCTTTTGCTCCCATATTTTTTTGAATTGTTCACTTGCCCAAAAGAACTTTCGAATAAAAGTGTTGAGCTGAATAGATATTTAGAATATATCCAATCACATTCCCTCATTTAATAAATGAAGCAGTTGAGGCTCAGGATGTTAAATAAATAACTAATCTATGTTTCCATACTCTAAGGACAATTGAGGCAAGCTCAAAATCAGGTTTTCCTGATTTGGGTTTATTCAGGTAAAACATGCTCTTAACTTCATTGTAATCAGGTTTTACTAGCTGTTGGATAGTATGTTGCAAACCTTTACTTATGAATATTGGCAGATATGAATGTTTATGCAAACTTTTTCTGCAGGTGCAAGTTTGTACTTGTACCAGTTTGACTGCCTAACTCATTTTATGATCTGTGAACACTAACCCTTGGTAAAGGGTAAAGTGAATACTTGCATTTAAGAAAATCTTTTAAATTTAAATCTAAAACCAAAAACTAATCATATTCACATCTCTTTCTCGCCTCTTCTCTCTCTCTCCCCCTCAGCCCCACTTCCCTTTTCTTCCCTCAATCATAGGCAACGTGAATTTGAAGTAAAAATCAGAGTCTTCAATAACTTACTAGTGTGCAGTGACCCTACAGAGTGCTGTGGTCTTGGGACTGGTGGCCATGTTGAACTTTAAGCAAAGAGAAGAAATGGAGCTACTTCTGGATTCCATATTACATCTTTTTCAATTTATTCTTATTTTGTAACACATCCTTCAGTACTTTTTTTTTTTAGAAGATGTTGGGGGTAGGAGTTTTTATTAATGTATTAATTTATTTTTGCTGTGTTGGGTCTTCGTTTCTGTGCGAGGGATTTCTCTAGCTGTGGCAAGAGGGGACCACTCTTCATCGCGGTGCACGGGTCTCTTACTATCGCAGACTCTCTTGTTGCGGAGCACAAGCTCCAGACGCACAGGCTCAGTAGTTGTGGCTCACGGGCCCAGTTGCTCCATGGCATGTGGGATCCTCCCAGACCAGGGCTCGAACCCGTGTCCCCTGCATCAGCAGGCAGATTCTCAACCACTGCACCACCAGGGAAGCCCAGTACTTTCTTAATTTTACTTTCTGGTAGATTTCCTCAATTTTATCTTCCAACTCCTGTTGACTTTATTTCTGCCACCATATTTTTACTTTCCAATATCTCTTTTTTATTCTCCAAAAGTTCCACTTTTAGATAGACTTCTGTTCCTGTTTCATGTATTCAGTATCTTCTCTTGTTTCTTTGAAGAAATTCTTATAGACAATATTTTAAATTATTATTATCCTGTTCCCTACACTGACTATTTTCTGTAAGTTCTTTTTATCTACTAGTTTCTTTTTGTCTCTTTCATGTTAGATACTCTCTGTATCTTGGAATGAGGCATAAAAATACTGATTTGCAACTCTGTGTGCCTAGGTGGGACTTATTTATTTATATTCGGGTGATATTGACTGGTAGGCTTAACATTAGAGTAGGGTTTCTCATCTTTGGCATTACTGACATTTTGGATCAGAAAATTATGTAGGGAGGCAGTGAGGGAGGTGGAGGATGTGCTGTCCTGTGCATTGTAAGATGTTTAGTAGCATCCTTGGCCCTTATCCAATAGGTGCCAGTAGCAAAACTCTCTTCTACTTTCCCCAGTTGTTTACAATCAAAAATTTATCCAGATATTGCCAAATGGCCCCTGGGGGCAAAATCATCCCTAGTTAATAACCACTGTCTTAGAGTGATGAGAGTCTTGAGAGTTTCTTGGAGAGAAATTCTCCAGTTCTCTGCTTTCAGAGTGAGGAGTATGAACCTGGTTATCAGCATTCAGAAGCCATGCAGTGGAATGGATCTGGTCATCTCACTATTCAATATAGAAACTTTGACCTAATCTCTGTGGTAGGGAGAATAATGGTCTCTCAAAGATGTCCACATCCTATTCCTGGGAACCTGTGAATATGTTCTGTTACATAGTAGAGGAGAATTAAGATTGCAGATAAAATTAAGGTTGATAATCAGTTGACCTTAAAATGGGGAGATTATCCTGGATTATACAACTGGATTTAAATATGCAAGAGGAAGGCAGCAGAAGCAATGTCAGAATGATGCAATGTAAGAAAGAGTTCACTGGCCATTGCTGGCTTTGAAGATAGGAAGGGGCCATGAGCCAAAAACACAGGCAGCCTTTAGAAGCTGGGAAAGACAAGAAGAGATTCTCCCCTAGAGCTTCCAGAAAAGAATTCAACCTGGCTGACTCTCTATATCTTAGAATGTCAATCCTGCTGATTTCAACCCAGTGAGACCCATTTTGGACTTCCGACCCCCAGATCTGTAAGATAATAAATATGTGTTCTTTTAAACCACTAAGTTTCTGGCAATTTGTTACAGCAGCCTTACTAAACTAATACAATCTCATTACTTTACCATTTACCCTCAGCTCTGCCTGGTATTCTCAAGTCCAAAACCAACGTGGGACAATCTCTCCAAGCATGAATCAACAAGTCCTACCTGTCTTTCATCAACGTTGAAGAGGGGCTGGGGAAGGGATCTAGGGAGCAAACTGTTGCTCAAGCATATTTTCAACCAATGCTCTACTTCAGACTCCCCCCCACGCCCGACCAATACCCAAAGACTATTTAGAGGTACCTTATGCTTCCAGTTCCTGAAGTTTTGGAGGATTCTGCAGAAGAGATAGACTTGCTTTTATTATTGCAAGTAGACTTCCTCCTTCTCTGTTCTGCTAAATCAGTCACCACTCATCCTCATTCCCTCTTCCAAAATTTATGGACACCTCTTGTCTGCTACCTCTCTCATTCTTTTTGATCCTTAAGAGTTCATGCTGTTTTGATTCTTTACTATCATTTTAGTAGACTTTAAGAAATAATGGAAATAAACACCCATGTTCAATTACTATGTTTAACTATTCTTATTTTTAGCTGACAAAATTTTATTAGGCCCTCACTGTGTACTAGATTTTTGGATAAAGCCTCACGTGAGTTACATTATTTGAATTTTACAATAACCCTAGGGGTTAGATATTACCACTTTCATTCACATTTTATAAATGAAAGAGACGCCTGATTTAGGTGACAAAGCTAATATGGAAGAGAATTGGGATGGAACCCAAGTCTTTTTGACTTCCAACCCTATTTTCCCAACCAATTATGAAATCTTGCTCATTTTCACAAGTAAC
Organism: Physeter macrocephalus; assembly: GCF_002837175.3. NCBI lineage: Eukaryota > Metazoa > Chordata > Mammalia > Artiodactyla > Physeteridae > Physeter > Physeter macrocephalus. The sequence goes on from NC_041232.1 coordinate 37,044,685, forward strand.
ACTCTAGAGCAGGGGTTAAATCCAGCCTGTCACTTGTTTATAAAATTTTATTGGAACACAGCCACCCCCATTCATTGACTACTCTTTATATCTGCTTTTGTGCTACAATGTTAGAGTCGAATAGCTAAAACAGAAATAATCTGGCCCACAAACCCTAAAATACTTAATCTCTGATCGTTTATGGAAAAATCTGCTGACACCTGCTATAGAAAATAACCTTATTACTAAGTGTTGAGGTCATGGTGTCCTCAGGTACCTAAAACTTTTGTTACTTCTATCAAAGGCATTCTTTTTATTGTTCCCTCAACCTTTTGTTATCCTGCAGATAGTAATCTTTGGTCACGGTTAAAAAGGAAAGTCTCTAAACCAATCTCCTTTGTAATCTCCTATACTCAGTCATACTTGCTCCCTTTTCTGTGCTACTACCTCAGTTATTCTAATTACAGTACTTAATGCAGTTTGATTCATATAACACTTACTAGTTGTGATTCCCCTGGGATCTAGCAAGTGTTGCTCCTGAGTAGGTATTTCCTCAATAAGCATTTATTAAACACTTTCTAAGTGTCTGTACTAGACACTAGAGATACAAAGCTGAATATGGCAACTTGTGATTAACATAGTCTATTTAATTAGGTACAAAAATAGAAAAGAAGCTGAGCACCAGAGGCTGAGCCCATGTCCCTGCAACAACTGCAGCAGGATCACTATAAGTATCAATACTTGGATAACATCCCAGACCTACTCAATCAGAATCTCTGGAGGTAAGGTCCAGTATAAACTTCAGGTTATACTTAAGCAGGAAAGTTGTAGAATCACTCCATCAGTAGATAGAAAAGACTGTTTCTAAATGTGTACCATGAGAGAGTAAGAACAAATCTCACATGATCTCTCTTAATACAAACCAATTTTTGTCAAAATGTGCTCTTGTGTTGCTCACTTCCTCCATCCAAATGATTAGTAGACGTGTTTAACTGTGAATCTGGACATTGCTCCCATCTCTTACTAAATTTGTCTTTTTTCACCATTGTAACCCTTTACCTGGCACAGTTCCTGGCATATAGTAGTTATCATGAATTTGTGTTCAACTGTTGAATATCCAAAGTAAAACCTCTCCAAGTTGTCCTAGTATGTAGAGATAGGAGTTTTTCCAATTTTAAGACTGGAATGGTATGAGGATCATTTGAGTACAAGAAAGATAACACACCCAGGCAAATGTTTGGTCAATCCACATCTTGTTTTCCTCCTTCTAGAAATGCTTCCTTCAAACTCTCAGGGCCACTGCCCTTGTGAGGAATATCAACACCCCCTCAAGGCTGAGCCAGACCAAGTGGACTAGTGGAAAGGTCAGGCATTACGGATTCTTCTTCATTGTAATCTCTTTCTAGAGGCTTTAGTCTGCAGAGCCATGGAGTACATTTAAAAAAGGATTACCTACCTCTGAGGATGACAGACTCTCAAGTTATCTGCAATGAGAGGTTTATAACAATGGACGCTTGCTGTACCTGACACAGATCTACCCCTCCCACTAGAACTCTGAATTATTTTGCTGGAGGCTACAACATCCTGAGCAGTTTGTTGGGAGTTGACGGGAGGTGGGGATAACTCACCTGGTACAAGCTTAGCAGAGCTGAGCCGCTGTAGCTTGTTGGGCTAGCCTTTGATGCAGACTGGTTGGACGGGTTCTGGATCTAAAGAAGAACCGGTCTGACTGGCCTGTTGTGCCAACATATTCTGGTGTGATTCCATGTTCCACAGACGGTAGAAACCTGCCCAGCCAGTTAAATGAAAGGCATATTAGGTTATCCACTGCACACCTTATATAGCTTAGATGCAGCAGAACTCTTCCACATAGCAGTAGTGTCTAGCAAACTCTAGCGTGGTCCACAGAGGTGTCTCCCACTGATTTACTGTGTAAGTTCATAGCTTCAGGGAAAGTCAGCAGTGAAACACCTTCTGCTTTTGGCCAAGAGCAGAAGTTTTCTAAACAAATGGAAGGGTAAGTTAATATATTTTTTATCTTTCTCAATTTTCTATGTACTTTTAGAAGTTTAAGTTCAGAAGTGATGTTTAAGAAGATATCTATTTTTAACATGGTAATACCTGCATTATATCTTTTATATAAAGCTAGTTAGATATTATTTTATAATACTTGCATATATGTTCATTGATTTGTTTGGATAAAGGTTATTTGGTATATAATCACTTTTGCTCTACTTTTTGTAAGTTGGGCATGGCTATGGTCATTAAGAAAGCTGGGTTGAATAATTTTGCTAAATATATTTCACCTATTAATGTAATGTTGCATCTTAAGCTATCTACTTCTTTGATAATATACTATTTTGTTTTACAGGCTGTTGTTATATGGTAACATTTTATATGGCAAATCTAATTGTGGATAAAATAATAATTGCCTTTTTAAGGCATTAAAAAAAAATAGTGCTGGCCTGCTTGCTGATCCTCAGCACATTAAAAGAACAATTCACAGCAAGAAGTGAGGAGTGTGAAAAACAAAGATTGTGGAATCTGGTAACTGATTAACTATTGGAGCTCATAAGCACTTGCTGAGCTGAATAGAAAGGAATGAAGACAGGTTTTGTCATGCCTATTAGGTCTGAAAACCTTTTTAGATTAAAGAATATTTGGATCTTCCTTTAATTTATATTTTAAAATAATTCTTTTACCTCTCTTTTTCATTGATCCAATTAATTTATTTTAGTAATTTGTGTCACTTAAAATGAAAGTTATAAATCCCTTTAGATTTATTTTGGCATACCCTTAGTTATTAATATTAGGAACTGAATGTACACACCTTCTGGGCATTCAATCTAACATAACAGCTGACACATGAACTTTACCTGGGAATTAAAAATTGCTTTTTAAAACAGATTTATACTAAATACTTTCCCTTCAAGGACTATCTGTAGGCCATCATATGACTTGCCTTGAACTGAGCAAGACTGATGCATCCTTTTCATTGTCCCTTTAGAGTCTTCACTTTGTCATTACGTTCAGACTCAAAGGCTATAAGAGTTTCTTCAGGATGTTAATAAAGAATTTTTTTAAAGTGAGAATAAATGTTCAGATGAGATTTCAGTTTTTGCAGGGAAACCTTTAGGATGCTTGCCTACTCCAAGGCAATTCTGCATAAAACTTCTGATATTCAGCTGAATTTCAAAAAAGCTACATAATGTTGAATCTGCAAAAGGAATGTGCTGATTCAGCAAACCAAAAATTAATTTTATTCAGCATAAACTGTATTTGGACAATTTTTGGAGAATACGAACCAAAATTTTTAGTTAGTTGAATTTTTCTCTTTTCAGTTAGTTTTCAGGCTAAATATAGATATATGTCAATAGAGTATAGTTTTAGTGGTTCTCGTAACTATATTATATATAGTAACTTAAAATTTTTAAATCTTACTGTTTAAAATACAGGGCTTACTCTTCAAAGATTAACTTAATTTGGGATTCCAATTTATTAAGTGCTTTTTATGTTTATGGTTTTGAGGAAAGCTATTTAGGAACTAGATATATATTTCATATAAAATTTGTGGGTAGGGCTTCCCTGGTGGCGCAGTGGCTGAGAATCCGCCTGCCGATGCTGGGGACGCGGGTTCGTGCCCCGGTCCGGGAAGATCCCACATGCCGCGGAGCGGCTGGGACCATGAGCCATGGCCGCTGAGCCTGCGCGTCCGGAGCCTGTGCTCCGCAACGGGAGAGGCCACAACAGTGAGAGGCCCGCGTACCGCCAAAAAAAAAAAATTTGTGGGTAAAATTTCAAGTCTAACTCTACATTTGGGGGGAGGAGTCAACAGTTTTCACTTAATGGATTTTTTAGTTTCAAATATATGAAAGTCCTATTAAATATGACTTTTATGTATTTACCATAAATTGATTCCTTTAAAATATTGATACATTGTGATGTTTTGATTAAAATTAAGGATATATGGATTTACCTCCCAAATTAGGAGTCTGTGTTTATACATGCGTGTGCGTATGTATTTTATATAGCCCTGCATTATCTGCGGGCCCAGGTCAAAAATTGTTCTAGTCATTTAAAAATCTTTTTATTCTCTAAGTCTAGTTAGGGATGCATTCCTTTGTCTTTATTCCCGGCAACAGTTTCACACAATGATTCTTTTTGTCAACCATGCTAGCTTTCTTTACACTATAACCTCTTTCCTTCTTGAATATATTCATGTGTTTCCTACCAAAAGCACTTAGAATCATGACATTTTTGAGCTAGAAGGACTCTTTACGAATAACTAATGAACTCAACTTCTCACTTTTTAGTTGAATGAAAAGCCCCAAAACGTAGCTAAATGATTATTATACAATCTAAGGGTAGAGGTGGTACCAGAACATCCCAGCTTCCTGATAGCAGCCCAGACGAATATTTGTTTCACTGCTCTACATTGATTCTTCTGACTACTACATGAAATCTGTTCTGTGAGTTCTAAAGGATTTGTAAAAAGGTAAAATTGTGTTGTATAAGTTATTTTAAGGAATATTTACTGAACGAAGAAATTATTTGCTTTTATATTTTAATCCATATAATTATTGCCCCCAAACTTTTTTGGTATAGTGGCCGAACTTATGGGGTTGCCATTGGCAATGAAGATGACGACCACTTCAAAACCTAATCTCTTAGTGCCATCACAAAATTGTGAATCAAAATCATAAGAGTACCTCACATTCCTTCATATTTGCCCAGATTATTTGTGGATCCTGCTGTCATTTTCTGACTTATTATTGCTTTAAACTGTCTCAACTGTTTATTTTCTTAGTATGTATGTATTCTTGTATTGTTTTAATCACTCTTATATGGATATAGTTTAGGATTTGCCTAAGAAGGTTGTACTTCTAAAATTTGGTTAGAATTGACAGGAAAATTTCAATAAGGTTATGAAGCCCAGAACTGAAGGACTCAAAACCCATCTTAGAGGGGACAAAACCTGTTATTTAAAGGGTGAGATCTTAATAGAGTGCTTTGAGCAGAAGTGCTCAAAAATGCTTTAAATGTTTTTAACTTGAGGAATTCCAAGGAAATAGGACCATAGAAAGCTTGAGAACCAAAGGCTCAAAATTTTCAATTCTGATTCTTGGAGCTAAAAGTTAATTCTCCTAAGCCCCTTCTCTTTTTACAGGTAAAATCTTACCAGAGGGATGTTTCTAAATTTGGTAAATTTAGTTCAGTCCAAGTGGACTCTGGAAAATAATTACTTCCATTTGTTTCTTGTCTTTACAATCAAGAGAAAAGGTAGTATATTGAAAAACATATGGGTTTCTGAGCCAAACTGAGATGGGTTTGAATACTGACTCTGCTACAAGCTAGTTTACCCTTGGGAATTATTTAACACTGAGTTCTCTTTTCTCCATCTGTAAATTAAGGAAATAAATACCATTCTCTAAGAGTTGTTGGAAAGATCAAATGAGATATTCTGTGTAAACACCTAGCAGAGCTTCTAGAACACAGTGGGTGTAGCACATCAATATTCTTCTCCCCTCTTTAATAGAATACATAATAAATTTCAACAAATAGCTTGAGTAAGAGAAGTCAAAGCTTAACTTAGAATATACATTTTCTTTTGGTCAGAGATAAAATTAAATCAGCAACCTTGGAAAGCATTGAGTTAATATTGGAAAACATTTTAATCTTATTAAATTAAAAAAATTAGAAACCCATATAACTGAATCCAATTAAAGAATCACCTCAAAGATGCCTTTGTTAAACGTATTCTGAGAGCTATATACCAAGGTGATTAAAAGGCTTGATTTTTAAAAATTCAAATTTCAATCATCTATACCAAACGAAGGAATTGTGACATAGTCCAAATTATACCTTGCTTGTGCCTAGTATCTGAGTTTTTCAAAGGCATTTTACATCTATTTATATCTATTGTATTATTTCACATATCAGATTAGTTGGCCAAGGATTTCTATAAGCTCTAAGGATTGTGCTTTCTACTACCGATTGAATTATTTCTTCAGGGCTCTAGAGTATGTTTTTTCCTCCAAAAGATTCTCTTAGGAATTAATTTACTATAGGTCAATATGAAATTATATTACATTCCCTTGATAGTAAATAATGATAGGAAGAGTGAATACAAAATTGGATGTAAGAAGATAGAATAGGATTTAACATGTTCTAAAAATATTAAATTAGCCTCAGACTGATAAATTGATTAGGAGATGGAGCCAATAAGCAAAGTTCACACGTGAGATATTCATAAAATGTATGTCATTAGCCAGAATGGAGTTCAGAAGAGTGTGACAAAACATTTTAAGAGCTTATATAACGAAAGCTGGGTCAATTGACACATCTTCCAATGTGTGAAGAAATAACAGGATAGAGGCTATGACTTCATATTAGAACCACAAATAGATCCACTTCTAACACAAGCTGATCTTACTGAGCTCTTGCAGTCAACTTTAATTTCCTGAAAGATGTTTAACTGTTGTACAAATAAGCGTTAAGTGAATAGTATAATTTGAACTTATATCCATGGTAAATGCATTGTTTTTCTCTTAAACTGAAAAGCGTGTATGTAGATGGTATACCTAAAGACAAAAGTACCACTTCACCAATTTAGCCCACTAATTATACATTCTTTTTTTTTTTTTTTTTTTTTTTTTGCGGTACGCCTCCCTCTTACTGTTGTGGTCTCTCCCGTTGCGGAGCACAGGCTCCGGACACGCAGGCTCAGCGGCCATGGCTCACGGGCCCAGCCGCTCCGCGGCATGTGGGATCTTCCCGGACCAGGGCACGAACCCGCGTCCCCAGCATCGGCGGGCGGACTCCCAACCACTGCGCCACCAGGGAAGCCCAATTATACATTCTTATTAAAACTATTAGATACATAAGCAATTTAACCTTATGTGACTATTCATTAAATTAGTATTTAATTTGCATTTAATTTTCATACATACAGAGTGGATATTACTATAAACAATCGAAAAGCAGGCATATATTTTTTAAATGTTTCTATATAAATAGCTAATTTGGATAACACAGGACTAATGACCAAACTTACTGTGCATCAAAAACTGACTAGGAAATAGAGAATGGTATAACTCATCGTGTTAAAGACATATAGTCTTAAAAGTAATCAGAAAACAATTAACTTAGAAATTATGTATTACTGACAAAGTGAAAATATAACTTACATGGCAAATTTTTTTTCAAAGTTCTACTGTAAGTCTACTCCCTTGAAGGTTCTGTGCCTATTCCTTCTACAGTGATTTAGGAGTGAGAAACACTTTCTTCCAACATGAAAATATTTTAAATCTAATGAATTTCTGAATGAATCTTGAAACATTAAGAAATACATATTGATAACTTTCTGTAGCTTGCAGTACAATATTTATGGACACAGAGCAATATTATAGAGTTCTGTGATGAGGTCTTCTAGAAAAAATTTACATTTAACATACACAGATTTTCCTCAACTTATGATGGGGTATGTCTCAATAAACCCACTGTAAATTGAAAATATCATGTCAAAAATGCATTTAATACACCTAACCTACTGCATAACCATTACTTAGCCGAGTTTACCTTAAATATGCTCAGAACACTTACATGAGCCTACAGGTGTGCAAAGTCATCTAACACAAAGCCTACTTTATAATAGTGTTGAATAGCTTAAGTAATTTATTGAATACTGTACTGAAAGTGAAAAACAGAATGGCTGTCTGGGTACAGAATGGTTTACGCGTACCAGCTGTTTACCCTCGTGATCGCATGGCTGAATGGGAGCTGCAGCTTGCTGCAGCTGCCCAGCATCACAAGAGAGCATCATGCTGCATACTGCTAGACCCTGAAAAGATCAAAATTCAGAATTCGAATTATGGTTTCTACTGAATGCATATGGCTTTCACACCATCATAAAGTTGAAAGATCGTTAAGATCAAACCATCTTAAGTTGAGGACCACCCGTACAGGTCTACATTTGGAGGTCTCCTAACTGAAAGTAGATGAAATTCAGTCTGAGATGAAAGGAGCATTTGCATTTCTGAAGATATTAATATTGCGATCAATTTTCAATCATATAATAAGTACTGAATGATAAATACCATCTACATAGCAGTTTCGTGAGCTGTTACGTTCTGCTCTAGTCACTGTCCAAGTGCTTGTTTGACAAAACTTAAAACAAATATATGTTGCTCAGGAACAAGTATACTGCTTTTTAACTATAATATAGAGCTAACCACTGGAACCTGTCTATAGGCCAGGAACCAGGAACCTGGAACCTGGCTACACTGGAACCTGGCTATAGTCCATTCAGCAAGAAAAGCTGTTCAGTCCATTCCAGCACAACAAAACCAGTCTCTTTTCCCACAGTTTTACTTTTTAAGATGAATGGCATGTTATTCTAGTTCCACCAGTAAGTGTAAATTAAACACATCCAGTGTAAATTAAATTCTCAGCAGTTCCTCTGGTACCATAACAAATCTCGTGTTAATGCTAATGTTAAAGCCGAAAGTCAGGGGAGGTGTCAGGTTTTACTTGACAGGAATCTGGTTTGCACTGCAATGACTGATGTAAGCGGGGCCCAAGAGGAGTCCAGTACATTATTATTATTGAACAAATATCGTAAAACCACTTTTTCCTTGGTTTAACAATATACTTTTAACTAATACACTGTACAACTAAAATAGATTTTTTGAGAAATGAGTACAGCAATTTCAAATGGAAATAAGGAACTTTAGCCAATTTTTGTATGACATATTTGATCCATTCCCACAAACCTGAGATGCACAGAAACTTGATCTTCTGTGAGAAAGGTATTTTCTAATAAACTAAATTTCATTTCCTGAATTTGGCTGCCAATTTTTGAAGAGCCAAACAGCCACAAAATGAACAATTAGTACATACTCTGTAAATACTTTTATATCCAGCATTGATTCAAAGACTTTATTGTTTAAGTCTACACTGGTAAAACTGTAATAAAAATAGATTGACTATGTTGGACCCTCAAATAACACTTCTCACTATAGTAAAACACAGAATTTTGAATGCTACAAGTTTGTCTTGGACTATGTCCAATAGGGTCTGGTTACAAGAACTAATTCATTATAACCTATACTGTGATCCTGGAGCATGGCTCTGAAGAATACGTTAGATGAAGGCTCTTGTCAAGTGGATTAAAAATAGAAAACTGAATAGCCAGTTATGTGCTCTAATTAAGTAAATACCATATTTGCATAATTATAGAAACTTAGCTTAGAAAAATGAGGAAGAAACAGGTACAAATTAAAAAGAAATCTGATTAAAATCATATCCTTTTTTCATTTAACTTGAACTATGTTAGAATAGAATAATTACCTGAGTTTTAAAAAAACTCTTTCTTAGAAGGTGGTTAAATTAGCTAATGAACTAAAAAAGGGAAACTGGACTGAAGAGGGCATAGATATAAGAAAAAGTGGGGACATAACTACTGAATACAGCCCAATAATAGCAGATACTATTTTCAAAAGGATTTATCAAACATACTCAGGTCTTCACTAAATTAGCTCAGATCATAATCAGCTTGATATCAATGCTCCCTTTCTTGGACTTGAAGCTGAATAGATCATAAATCTCTGTTAAATAAATGATTCCTTACAACCACCAATTTCTGAAATAAATTGAATAAATTAGTTTCTCCTTTCTATACAATTCTGCAGTTCAGCTAGATAATGGTTAAAATCCCTTGTAATATAATGGAAATAACAACAATATAATAATTACCTGACTATTTAACTACCAGATTTAAACTTATTTGAATCAAATAAGATGTGTAAAAGCACTTAACAAATTATTTAATCCCTTCTATAATTATAAATCTCTCACAATTTGCATAGCAATTCAACAATTTCACTACAATTATATAATGTTAGCAATTGGAAAGATCTCTCTGATTAGCTGTAGCTCTTAAATTTATCTATTATTAACAACAGCTTCTTACACTTTTGAATACATATATATAATCATTCAATCCTTAACAATCTTGTGAAATACCCAAGGCTTATATTATTACCTTCATATCACTGATAAAACAATTGAGGCACAGAGAAGTTAAATTACTTGCTTAATAGGATTATAATTACAAATTATAATTCATTCAAAAAATCAGGTGGAACTGCTGCTGATTTCCCACTATCAACCTATACAAATACATTACTATATACTTGCACTTTCCAGAGCTCACAATGATTCCCCACAGCAGAACCTTTGCACATGCCTTCTGCCTGGAAAGCCTTCTACCACTCTGTTCCCAACTGGCAAGCTTTAAGAAATTTCACATATAATACCTCATTTTAACAACCACCCTTTTGGACATACTAAGTATGAGTATTCTCATTTTCCAGTTGAGGAAGTAAGATTTGTCTAGGAAACATGCAGATAACCAGAGACAGGGCCAGAGCATAAACCCTGGCCGTCTCTTACTCAGGACTTGCACAGTACCATGGGCTAGGAATATGGCCATACACCATCATTGACTATAGAATAAGGCCACAATTTTTGGAGCACTTCCTGCTCTGGTCCCTTCTGAGATTACAACATAATTCAAGGCTCTTCAATCTATTTAGTTTTAAACTTACTACATGAAAGAATCTAGCTGGGAATCTAGTATAAACACTTTCACTAATTCCATTAGAAGTCAATTTATATTCATCTCTCAAATGTCCACATCTATTGTAAACCAAGTAAAAGGGCATATGTGCCATAATTACTAAGAAATAAAATTATTATTGCAAAAAAGTCTAAAAAAACTGAGATTAATCCATAGAATAGTGCTTCACTCCAATCCTGACCAAGAGAGCCCAGTTTAATTTCCTCTTCTCAATAAGACTTAAATGAAATTGCTATCAAATTTAAAAGTCCTTATAGTAACCTCATATAATGTAAAGCTTTCTGAAGTAAACAGAAAAATGTACTGGGACTGCAAATTAGCCACTAGGTAATAATTTTTAAATAATTTTTCAGAAACCTTATTTGGTTATTTTCTCACAAGCATTTTCTAAACTAAAAACTGAAAAGCACAGAATAAGCTTCATAGAGATTCTATTATTTAAAAATAGCATGGTGTGCTGAAAAGATCATAGACACAGGACTCATGTCCAGAAGACTAGGTTTAAAGTCTTGGGTCAACTTATCTACTAGTTTGTACATAAAGTGCTAGTCACACCACCTAATTTATTAACCTTTGTGAAAAGATAAAAACTGTACCTGTTCTACCTGTATGATACAGTTATTTTTAGGTTCAAAAGAGAAGATAAGTAGGAACAGTACTTTGTATTTTTATCATCGCAAATTTTTCTTGAATCCATTTTCTATCAGTATTAAACAAACCACTTCCCAACTAATGGGAATTTCAGAGTACTAGCAATAAATCAAAAAGTGCAATTCTTTTATGGCTTACATTATCTATATCATAATATTCTTTAAAACAAGTTTAGACAGATCTGTACATAGTTGAGAAGAAAATACTCCTGACAACAAAAGGTCATTTGAATCTTCCCTTTTTTATTAGTTTATATTTCAAATTCCCTAAAGCTTCTGACCATTTGACTTATCACCCAAACCAGGACATTTTTTAGAGTAAATGGGAGCCCTGTTAATAGTTAAGCCAGAAGAACAGACATTAACCAGAACTGTTGCTGGTAAGCCAGGGCATATGGTCATTTTATATAAGTGTACTAGATTTGGGAAGAGGAATTCTATCTATCCTAAATAGTCTGCAAAAACAAATTGTCCCAAAGGGTGAGAAGTGAATTAAAATATAATTTAATTTCACTATTCAGTTCTAATACTTCCAATTATAACTTAAGTAAAATAGAAAAGTATTGGCTAAAACCGAAGGCCTCCTCTAAGAACTGAATTTTAAACGTAAAACATTTTTGGATTGGTAATTATCAAAGCTTCCTTGACCTTAGACTGACATATGGATTAGGAAAAGCAAAATGTCATTATTTTTTAAAAAGTCTGTTTTTCCCAAACATGGTTAGAATAAGAAAAAAATGGGGGAAAAAAGTCAGCCAGTGTGTTTGAAGACATATCTGCAATTTGTGAGGCATGAGTACATTAAAGATCACAACTATTTGCCAGCAGTGAATAAATTCATTAATTCATAGGTGGAAAAATTACCACTTAAGACGTGCATCATTATTTTTTTAAGTGGACAAAGCAATGAATATTAAACGTTTGCTCCTGTGAACCCATCAAGGAATGCTTTAATTAATAGACTCCAAGTGTCATGACTTGTTCCTACAGTTAACTCTTCATGATATTTTCCATTTACATTACTGTAAATATTGTTCCCACAGTTTCCATCATGGCAGCATTATACATATGTACACAGGACAATGTTGTATAGAACTACATTTACTGGATAAAAAGATAAAGATTGGTTTTTCAAGATTCCCAAAACACAATCCACTTTTCTACTCTACAGTCTTAGTGATCACTCTTAAATTATTTTATCATCTCTGCAGCGATTAAGCTCTGAGGTTCTTACAAATGCCAGTGTTACAGAAAGGGCCTAAGGGCTATCTAACAAAATTCCTAGGCTTCATTAACCTATATTGCAGCGATATGAAATACTGTCCAAGCAGCCACTGTATACAAACTGATGACCTGGAAGAAAAAGATGCCTCCTTCCACTGACAATAAATAGCAGATCATTAACATCCTGGATCAGCCCACCATCATTTAAACCTATGCCAACAGGCAAGCACACAGTATACTGTATAAGACTATTTATCAAGTATAAAGTCATAGTTCCTAAATTGGGAAAATTATATATCTAATAAAACTTTGCCCATTGCTGATGTGAAATGAAGTAGCTAAGTACTTAAAAACACAAACTACTTTAATAGTTTATAAAGGGAAATGAAGAAGGTATATGTAGCCATAGTGATAATCAAAATAAATAAAGTTTCTCTACCTAAGTTGGAAGTTGGCTAGACTAAATGAGGCTAATTTTTCTAATCGGAAAGCAATGTATAATCTTTCATGTCTTTTATAAGCACTTTAATGACCACCTGACTGTCAAAAGAAAAAACTGTGATACTGACATCCTCCATGAATGTTAATTATATCTTTTAAAACAATTATAAAACTGCTCAACCTAACTGGAATCTCAGCACCATAAACTCAAATCATAAAACATTTTGGCACTTGGGGCAAGATCACTAATTGATATGTACCCCTACCCCCAAACAACACTTAGTAATTACTGTAAACAACTTTTAAAAAATTAAATCTTGTTCATTTAGGTTGACACAAATTTTGACAGTATAATTTTCTATTATGTTAATACTTCTCTCCCCTTATCCCTCTTATTATTTTTATCTTATTTTTTATCTTATTATTTTTATCTTTCTCTTATTATCTCTTTTGTTCTGCTCTTAAAGTAGTTCTGACTGTAGGTATACAGCTCACTCCAGTTTACTAGTATTTTGTGTTCGTGTTAAAGGTGCTGGACATGATTATGTAAATAATCATAATGGGTTTAATCACTAAATTTTTTGCCTGGGGATAGAGGCAAAAAATTTGCTGGGAGGGGAAGAGAATGGCATGATGTGTAGAGTGGGAGAGAGATGGGAAATGCCCAGCACAAATAGCAGAAATAGCCTTAGAGTAGGAAACAGCTCCATAGGAATCAGCTCCATCTTGGTTCTTCAGGTAAATCATGTAACCTCATTTGTTCATTATATATGCTAGGCATGTTTTGTGCCAATGTGGTAGCCGCTAGCCACATGTGAGTTTGAGCACTTGGAATGTGGCTAATCGAAATTGAGATGTCCTGTGAAGGTAAAATACACATCCGATTTCAAAGACTCAGTATGAAGAAAAATAACGTAAAAGGCCTCATTCATAAATCTGTATATGGATTACATGTTGAAATGATAATATTTTAGAAAAACTATGTTAAACAAAACATATTAAGTTAATTTCACCTGTTTCATTTTACCTTTTTTAATGCGGCTAATAGAAAATTTTAAATCATATATGTGGCTTTATTGGGTTGTAATGTTCTAAGACTCTCTGATAAGAACTAGGAATACCGAGAAGAATGAAGAAAGCACAGTCTCCGCTATCAAGAAACCCCCCCTTGCAGCCTAGCTGGGTAAGATAAAAGGTATAAACATAATTACAATATAATAGCATTAAATGCAGTGACAAAGATACATATAGAAGGGTATGGGAGAATGAGGAGGGCTATTTGTGGAAGGGGGTAGGAAGAAGGGGTGAAGAGAGACATTAAGGTAGTCTCCTGGAAGCTGCACTACCTGAGCTAAGTCTTAAAGGATAAGTAGAAAGGGGGTGAAATATAAAGGATCTGGGCGGAGGTAATTTCAAGAGAAGAGGATTGTATGAGCCAAGACAATGAAAAAGCAAAGAGCAGGAAGGAGGAATATAAGCAGTCTCCTGTTTTAGAGGGAAAGGATAAGTTGGGGGGTAGAGGTGTAAGGTTAAGAAGGGCTTCTTTGACATTTTAAAGGGATTGAATTTTAATCTTTAGGCAACTGAGAGCCACTGAAGGGTTTTAAACAAGGGAGTGCCAAGATCAGAAATAATGGTTGGGAATTCTGGCAGCTGTGTGGAAACTGCATTTAGGTGCAAGATTGGAAGCATAGTCTAGGTAAGAAATATCAGGGCCAAAACTAGGGCAAAAAGAGTGAGGATGGATAGGAAAGCACTAATTCAGAACTCTATTTAGGAGGTAACATCAGTAGAATACAGTGATTGACCTGTCCTGACTCCATGGAAAGGGGGTTGATATTATTCTAAAGTGATGGGAAGACCCTGGCATGTCTTTAGCTAAGGGAGTGTCATGTTCTGACTTAGGTTTTAAAGAATCATTCTGACTGCTGTTGGAGAATACACTGTAAATGGAAAACAGTGTAAGTAGAAAGATAGTTGATTTAAAAAAAAAAAAAAGGAGGCTATTGCTGCAGAAGAGGTTTAAATGATGGAGGCTTGGCCCAGGGTGGATACAGACGAGGTGATGAGAAGCAATTGGATTAGGGTTGCATTTTCCTCTGCAAAATGGTATTGCCTAATTCAGAGTTGAGAAAGGAAAAGGAAAGTTCAGGAAGATCACACTTGTTGAGTCCCATTGTCTTGTTTAACCAAGAGGTGAAGGTGTCTGCTGAGAGTGAGAATACGGTATAGAGGCTTGAGGAAAACAGTGAAGGTTTGGAAGACAGCAAAGGAAACAGGAGCTAAATAAAGGCTATTTTAGAGATTAATTGGTGCCCTATATGAGGTCTGAAACCATGTAATTTTAGTGATATCAGTCTAACCTGTTATGTGATTTTCCTGTCACAACCCTCAGCTACTCAGCTGTAGGAGGTAAGCAGATTGTATAGAATGAATAAACAGAGTTTCAGTTATAAAACGGCTTGAGTTAGATGATTTCAAAATCTACATAGTTCCAAAATTCTACAGTTCTAAGAATCCTAGAGTTTTTAGTACACAATTTTTCTCATTGTGGTTAAGTGTACAGATATAAAAGTTACCGTTTTAACCATTTCACCACACAATTTTTAAATTGAGTATCCTAACCAAGGACCTCCAATATGTATGCTAGGACATTAAACTCCCAACCCTCAAGGTGGCAGTGCTGGACCTGAGGTGACTGGAATCCTAGGTTCTGTTGCCTCTGGATGGAAGCAGTCTCATCTTTTTATCACAATATGTAATACAAGTATTCTTTTTCTAGGGACTGAAAAAGTTTGGGAAGCATTGTTCTAAGCCATAAAATTTGAGAACCTCAGTATTACAAAGAGTTCAAAATATCTGTTTCACTGTTAAAGAAGTTTTCTCATAGAAGTTTTCTCATAGGACTTCATAATTTATATGTAGGTCTTAAGGCTCCTTATTGGAGGCAGATATTTACACATATGGCTACTGTTTCCACCGTTAAAGTGATTATCATAAAATCCCATAAAGAGAATCTAAGAATTTAAAATGGATTCAAAGATATTCTCCGCTTAAATGAAAAAGATGAAGCCCTCAAGGAACGCCCAATTCATTCATTTTACACGGAGACTGACTCTCTGGCAAGCACTGGGTTAGTTTCTGGTGATAAAAAGGTGAACAAGACATGGTTTTGACCTTAAGAAACTTAAGAGTCTAGTGAGGAGACAGAATTAATTAAATAAATAATGAAAACTGCAATAAGTGTCAGAAAGGTACATAGCACATAGTGCTATAAGAGGATCTGATAGAAAAGACTAAAACAAGATAAAATTTCGAAGTGAATGATACTTTAACAGGGTAATGAATGTTTCAGCAGCTCTCTTTTTTAAAGATATCAACGTTCCTACAGCATTGCTAGGATGGTACAGAAACATCCTGTTATGTCCACTCGTAAGCTGCGACATTCATCCCTTAAGACCGGGAATGAACGGGAAAATTACTTTTACATTTTATATCTATGATTTCCCAAATACAACTCTACTTTTTAAAGTTTATAATATCCTCTGTCTTCCTCCCAGGTCTTATAAGTATTAAAGAAAAGTATTGAACTGGTTTAAAAAAATATTATGATACTGTCTATTCTGTTTATTTTCTTCAACTTCATATATTTAGAATTTCGAACGCTAAAACGCTTCTTTTAAATAGGAAATATAAATAGGAAAATATACTAATAATTTGAATGTTTATAAACGAACAGCCACATAAAACGTTGACTTAAAAAAATTACCTAACAGCATGTTGTTCCAATAAATAATGCGTCACTTCTGATTCCGTCTCATTTCAGGTTCGTCAGAAGCTTTCTTTAACCTGAGCAAAATATACATCGTTCATTTTGCTACGCGGCCTCGCCACCCAGTCCCGTCAGGTCTCATCACTAAACTGCAGCTAAGAGCTACCAGCCGGAAAGCTACGTTAGATTGATCTGTGTCCCTTCCCTCCTCAGTTAACTTTAACTTTCCATCTGGTACAGGCCGCTCCTACGTGCTTTCCCAGAAACGGGCTTAAGTCAGACACACCGATCACTTCTTAGGAGAACGTGAAGCTCCGCAGACAGAACAGCGTGAGCTTTCTCCCGGCCCTCTCAAAAACGCAGTGGCGGTCGCCAGCTCTCGGAGCCTCTTCTGACGGCTCAGAGGAGGAGCTCCACTCTCCAGTCACCGCCCAACGCGGTGGGACTCGACGCCGACCCAGCTCCCCCGCAGGGAGCGTGAGGAGCGCCACCTCGCTCCGCGGAGGGAGGAGGAAGAAGAGGCGTGACGTCGCGGGAACTCCCACGCGACGTTGCGTGACGTCGCGCGAGGTCCGGGCGGGGCGAGCGGAGCCGCCGGCCCTCGGGCCCTCCCCCAGCGCTGGAAAGCGCGGGCTGCCCCAAGGGGGCGGCTTGGTTGCTGGCGATTTGGCAGATTAGTGAGGGAACGAGCAGAAAAGCGAACGGCCGTCTCTTCCCCTTTCCAGAGCGTGCTCGCGTTCCTGCTGGGGCTTTCGAGAATCTCGACGCAATCTTGCAAGCCGTGAGTAAAAGGAATCTCTTTCCCCGACCCAAAGCGCTGGGTCCTAGCGGGCTATTTCCGGTCTGGAGCTGCTGGCTGACCGAAGGCGTTTGGCCCCGGGGTGGGGATGGCTGTATGGCTCTGGGGCTGAATCTGAGGAGTCGGCTGGAGCCGGCCTAAACTCCGCCGTAGGTAGACCGGATAGCGGATGACCCAGCGCTCAGTGCAGTTCCGGAGTCTTCGCACCAGCTGAGAACTTGCCTGCGGGCGCCGGGCCCGCCACGCGCATGCGCCGACCTGGGCCCGGGGTCGCCGCGCGCGCTTCAGGCGCCCATCGTGCGGTTTTCTCGGGGGAGCGCTTTGGCGAGGGCGGACCGCCAGCCCTGCGCGGCGCGGGAGGAGGCTGATGGCTAAGGGTCCTGGGATGGGAGCTACTGGACCTCTGCTCTGCTCGTAAGAGCAGCAGTCAGAGTCCCTATTCAGTTTGTTCAGGGCCCTTGTGTGAACTGAGGAGCGGCTCTTGCCTCACCTAAGAATGTGTGTGGTGTGACAGGAAAGAAATCTCTTGAGCACCTTCAGTGTGGTGGTTTATGGTGTACATTGCAACAGGAGGCACAGAAACGTGTTAAATTATTGCAAACTGTTGAGCCCAGGATGCAACTTGAGAGGCAAGATGTACATTTTTGAGAAATTATTTGTGCAGCAAATAACGGTTCAATATCAAAAGAAATGCCAGCAAAAAGTGCTAAGCATGCAAAATAGATTGGAGAGGGTTTCAACTTTTGAGTTGATGTGGAATACAATATATTGAACCAAAAACTGGAAAACACCCTGAAATATTCTTGACTTAATAAGCATCTAGACACAGATGCACACACTAAAAGAGCAAGAAAGATGATTGCCACAACACGAGTATCTGAATAGCTTAGTATTGATAAATTGTTATGTGGGGGGAAAAAAACACTTAACCTTTTTATTACCCCTGAAGGTAGATTAAAGGAAGCTTATTTTACACTATTGGTTTTAAATTATTGAATGCTAAAATATACAATTTTAAATTGTTCATTAAAGTAACTAAAACTTTGTTTTGAACTCTTTGATTAATAAAAATAATTAACTTTTTTTTGTGTTTTTTTTTTTTTTGCTTCTTAGAAGTATTTTGGAGTTCATTGGCATCACAACTTGAGTTGCAGAGGTGACGTGGCCGTAGTAGCCGTGTCCTAGCAATGTGACCTCGGGCGAGTCACTTAGTCTCTTAAGCCTGTTTTCTTCAACTCTAAAATGAAATTAATAATATCAGTAGTAGCTGTTTTATACAATTGTGAAGATTAAATTAAAAGGGAATATAAAACAGCACACTCCATGAACACTTAATAAATGGTGGCTTTTATTGACAGTAGTATAGACCCATTGATTTATCTTTTAGAGTTAAATAGTTGAATACAAGCTTCTTTAGAAATTAAAAATAATTTCCTAATATTATGTAAAATCTAGTACTTGTTCAATTTTCACTGATTATCTTTAAAAAAGGTGTAATCACAATTTTTGAAAAGCTTAATAAATGTATTTTTATTTCTGTAGTGCTTTATAGTTTACCAAGTGGCTCTGCACATAATATTGCTCCCTTTAGACATGCCATTGCTTATCTTAGCCTCTTCATCAGACCTCAGGAAATGGTTAGTAAAAGACACTTAAATCCTTTTGGGCACTTGTTAGCAATGGTAAGGCATTGACTAAGGAGCCGAATGTGAGGGTTAGTAGACTTGTTAATCATTTTATTTTATTTTTTTAGTAGTAGCTCGTTAATGGTTTCAGTTTAAGAACACATATTAAAATATTTATTAATCCACTTGAACTTAATAGCCTGTTGCTTCCTTCAGGGGCTACACAAATAATAAACTTAATCATTCACCTTTATTCTGAGAGGCACAAAATAGCTTTACCCATATTTGCCTTGTTTTTAGATGTTTCTGTATTCATAGATCTTGGCTGTGTCTGATCTTGCTCACCAAATTTCATTGTTATGAGAAAGCTGTTCAGATATTCGTGTTATGTCAGTCATCTTTCTTGCTCTTTTACAGTGTGTGTCTGTGTGTCTAGATGTGAATGCTTATTAAGTCAAGAATATTTCAGAGTGTTTTCCAGTTTTTGGTTCAATATATTGTTGTATTCCATATCAACTCAAAAGTTAAAAAACCAATAAATTCTTTTAGAATGGGGAAACAATACTGACCATGAATGATTACAAACCTCTCTATATCATAATCCTTTCAATTTAACATAATGTAGGTAATTACTTTCTCATAGGTGGAATAAGAAAAAATTTGCCTGAAAGTGTAGCTTAACTTAAGTCCAGATAACTGAAATTGGGGCTTTTCTCACCATACTCATCTTTTTTCCTCACTTCCACCCCCTCAAATTCTGAAGTGATTGATCATAGGTAAATAAGGAAAACTTGAGATCAGCTGCCTGGGCTTGAAGTCATCCTGATTTCAAATTACACAAAGATAAATGCAGAATTCACTTATGTTGCAATCTGTTGTTTCAGGTATTTGAACTGGCCAAAGACAACTCCAGACCTGTATAATGTAACAGAAAAGGTCAGAAAACATTAGGCAGTAGAAGTGTGAGCATATTAAGTAAGATGAACGTCTCGGGAAGCAGTTGTGGAAGCCCTAGTTCTGCAGATGTATCTAATGACTTTAAGGATCTTTGGACAAAACTAAAGGAGTATCATGATAAAGAAGTACAAGGTAATATTTTTCTGAAATACTTGGTAGCAGTATTCTGCTGAGACTATAATAGTAATAACTAATTTTTATGACAGTTCAAAGATCTCATTTTTAAGGGACCTTTACTATTCCAATTTTGGGAGATTCATTTTTATGGTTGAGTTGTTGCTTTTTGACTACAGACAACTACCACAGAATGTAGCTCTTGCACAGCTTGTAGTTACTTGTAGTAATATGTATGGTGTGGTGGAAGGGGCATAGAAATTGTTGACCAAAGATCTGGATTTGAATTCTAATTTCATTTATGTACTTGCTCTGTGATCTCAGCAAGTTACATAACCTCTAAACTTAATTATCTTCTGTAAAATTATTTGCAGGATTGTTTATTGACATAAAAATACTACCTAAGTCATTCGACAAACCTTCAGAATTTGTATCTCAGTGCTTGGGTTTGCTATCAAGCCCTGAGACCCAAAAGTAAATGGCAGTTTGCCTTCAAAGAGCCTGCAGTCTGGTAGAGAGAGAGTCATGTGAAGATATAATTAACAGTATAGTGAAATAAGAGCTAAAAGGTTTATATGAAATGCAATGAGCATACAGAGAATTGAGCTGTTGCGGTTAGGTTGAGTATATAAATGTTATATATGATTGTGTTAAAATGTACTATTAAAAGCTAATCTATTAAAGCTAAACTCAAGGTCTGATAGTAAGCCTTAATATACCTATCTAATTCTGTGACTTTCATGTAATACATTTCCCCCATGTATGGGAAGTGCTTCATATTACATTTGTTTCTTGATTACCTACTGCAACCATAGGTTAATACTACAGTGCTTTATAGTTTTTTTTTCCCGTCAGTTGAATAGCTTTCTCTTTTTTTAAAATTGAAGTATAGTTAATTTACAATGTTGTATTGGTTTCAAGTGTACAGCAAAGTGATTCAGTTACATATATATATACATATATATTCTTTTTCAGATTCTTTTCCATTATAGGTTATTATAAGATATTGAATATAGTTCCCTGTGCTGTATAGTAGGTCCTTGTTGTTTACCTATTTTATATATAGTAGTGTGTAATGTTAATCCCAGACTCCTAACTTATCTCCCCCCACCCGCCCCCCCAGTCCCCTTTGGTAATCATAAGTTTGGTTTCTTTGTCTCTGAGTCTATTTCTGTTTTGTAAATAAGTTCATTTGTATCATTTTTTTTGGATTCTACATATAAGTGATATCATATTTGTCTTTGTCTGGCTTACTTCACTTAGTATGATAATATATTCCATTGTATATATGTACCACATCTTCTTTATTCATTCATCCGTCGATGGGCATTAGGTGCTTCCATGTCTTGGCTATTGTAAATAGTGCTGCTATGAACATTGAGGTGCATGTATCTTTTCAAATAAGAGTTTTCTCCTGATATATGCCCAGGAGTGGGATTGCAGGATCATATGGTAACTCTTTTTTTAGTTTTTTAAGGAGCCTTCATACTGTTTTCATTTCCCTAATGATTAGTGATGTTAGCTTTTCATGTGCTTATTGGCCATTTGTGTATCTTTGGAGAAATGTCTATTCAGGTTCTTTGCCTGTTTTTTAATCATATTGGTTTTTGTTGTGGTTGAAGTTCTTTGTATATTCTGGATATTAATCTCTTACCTGATATATGGTTTGCAAGTATTTTCTCCCATTCTGTGAGTTGCTTCTTCACTCTGTTAATTGTGTCCTTTGATGCATAGAAGTTTTTAATTTTGATATAGTCTAATTTATCTACTTTTTTCTTTTGTGGCCTATATTTTTGGTATTATATCCAAGAAATCATTGCCAGATCCATTGCCATTAAGTTTTGCCTTGTGTTTTCTTCTAAGAGTTTTATAGTTTTAGATCTTATGTTTAGGTCCTTTTTCCATTTTGAGGTGAATTTTGTATATGGTGTAAGGTAAGGGTATAACTTCATTCTTTTGCTGTGGATATCTAGTTTTCCAGCACCATTTGTTGAAAAGACTGTCCTTTCCCCATCGAATGGTCTTGGCACCCTTCTCAAAAACCATTTTTTTGAGAAGGGGGTCAAGGCTGTATTCTAATTGGTCTGTATGTTTGTCTTTATGCCAGTATCATATTGTTTTGATTATTGTAGCTTTTAATTAAGTTTTGAAATCAGGAAATATGTGACTTCCAACTTTGTTCTTTTTCAAGATTGTCTTGGCTGTTCGGAGTCCCTTGAGATTTCATATGGATTTTAAGACATATTTTCCTATTTTTGCAAAAAAACATCATTGGGATTTCAGTAGAGATTGCATTACATCTGTAGATCACTGAGTAATGTTGATATCTTAACAATATTAAGTCTTCCAGTCCATGAACATAAGACATCTTTCCTTTTTTAAATTTCTTTCAGTGATGTTTTGTAGTTTTCATCATACAAGTCTTTCATCTCCTTGGTTAAGCTTATTCCTTATTTTGTATTGGATGCTTTTGAATGCTATTGTAAATGGAATTTTCTTAATTTTAGATGCTATTGTAAATGGAATTTTCTTAATTTCCTCTTCAGAGTGCATGTGGTTAATGTAAAGAAACACCACTGATTTTTGTGTGTTGCTTTGTATCCTACAACTTTGCTGAAAGTTTCTATTTCTTAATTGTAGTTTTTGAATTCTTAGCTGAGAAAAAATAGAAACTCTGTAATTTTATTATGAAAGGTTGGAGTTCAACTACATCTACTACTTCACTTGGATCTGTTACTGCTCTATTACGCTCATTCTTTGATAGATTTTTCTGATCCATGTTTCCATTAAAGCTCTCTTTCAGCATATTAGGATTGCTGATGCAGTCAGGGTACATTAGTGTTTGGTTAGAAATCCAGGTGTCAATGGAGTTATTATTTTTTTATCCATTTTTTTTAATTTAAACTTTTTTTTCTAAAATTATGAAAACACAAACAGCAAAAATTTACCCTCTTCTCCCCACACACAAACAGGTAACCACTTTTATTATCTTTTGTGTGTGTGTTCTTCCATTTTTTTAAATTTAAAGTTTAAGACTTTTTAATTTTAGGAAATATTATACCTTTATAAAAGTAAAGAGAATAGTATAATGAAATCCTATTTACCCATCACTCAGCTTCAGCTGTTATCAGTACACAGCCAATCTTGTTTTACTTATTTTGCATTTGCATCTTTATCCCTCTTCTACTCAGTTATTTTGAACTTTCTGACGTAATTTCATCTATAAATACTTCACTATATTCCAGTAGTCTTTTTTAACAAAAAAATGCCATTATCACACTAACAAAACAAATTCTTTAATGTCATCTTATAACTATTATTATGATTTTTTTGGGGGGGGTATGCGGGCCTCCCACTGTTGCAGCCTCTCCCGTCGCGGAGCACAGGCTCCGGACACGCAGGCCCAGTGGCCATGGCCCACGGGCCCAGCCGCTCCGCGGCATGGGGGATCCTCCCAGACCCAGGCACGAACCCGCGTCCCCTGCATCGGCAGGCAGACTCTCAACCACTGCGCCACCAGGGAAGCCCTTTTTTTTTTTTTCATCTTATACCTATTAGATGATTGTGTTCAAATTTCCCCAGTTATCTAAAATGTCTTTTTATAGTTGATTTGTTCCCGTCTGTATCTAGAAGAATTCTCCATGTTGTGTTTGATTAATATATCTATTGATTATTTTCAGTGTAGTTTTAGTTTATGTTTCCCTTATTAATTAGATTAAGCATCTTTGCTTATGCTTGAGGGTGATTTGTATTTCTTTCTTAAGAACTGTTTATATACCTGATTGTTCTTTGGTAGTTGGCCTTTTCCCTATCAATTGATAGGAGCTGTTTATATCTGAGGCAGATTAGTTCACTTCAAATATTTGAAAGTTTAGAAATTCAAATTTGTTGTTAGTGATAAAGATCTGATTTTTAAGTGACTGTGCTTGTGGTCATATGTTCAGGGACAAATATGAGTATTTTACATTAATTCTGCTCTTCATTTGACTACACTGTTTTCCCCCAGAAAATGTAGTGTGAAACATTGAGGAAGTATTCTGAGTTTTAGTACTTTGCTATTCATTAAGTGAGCAGTTATTGAATTATATGCTGAGAATGGTGGCAGTTGCTGAGAATACAACAGTGAAGAAGACACAGTAGGTTTTGGGGGCATTGTATTCATTCTCTTTAGGAAAATATTTATACAGTGTAGTTATATAATGAAATGATAGCAAAAATAATCCAGATACAAGATATTCTGTCTTGTATAATGACTGCACTGATAATAACAATGTAATCAGCTACATGCACTTTTAAAACTGCAAAGGAATAATAACATCTCCCAACTTCTGTTGAAGAGAAGCCATATCTTCCTCTTGGTTTATAATACTGTGACCCCAGCATGTAAGTTTAACAATAGGAACAGTTTCAAGTTTAAACTATTATAGGAGCTATACACTATAAAAAAGCTTATTCTTTGTGACCTGGAGGTAAAGCAAATACAATATCTTCAAATGATTTAAATAGGACCGGATGTACTTGAGTTTTTATTAAACATTTAACAGAGAAGAATTAGCATTCTGCCATCTTCAAGTATAAGGTTAAATTCTTTATCCTTCAAATGATTACTTTCTGTTTTGTTATAACAAGACATTAAAATTTTAAGAAGATCATTAAAATTTTATTATGCAGAGTCCCTATCTTACTCATCTTTCTACCTGCATTTCCATAGGTAAAAGTGCTTGGCACACAGTAAGAAATTAGTAAATGGTATCTGAATGAATTGCATAGTTTAGCTACATCAGTGAAACATTTTCTTGAACATAAGTTTTTAAAATCCCATAATATATGAAAATATCAAAATTTTATATCTCTAAAACCCTGAAATGCTTTACTACCCATTTACTTTAAATTTTCTATTTTTAGATGATACTGTAGAAAGTTGGGAAAAGAAAAATAAATCACCATTTTATAGGAATGGCATTTGTTTATTCTTTCCTAGTTTTAAAAGAAATGCATGTAGCTTATTGTATTGTTGTGTTCAGTGTACACACTGTTTTATATGTGACTTATTTTTGTGGTTATTTCATTACTTAACCAAACTGCTTGTTTTTCATGTGGTACATAATCTTCATTTTAGAATTTTTAGGCATACCCATTTAAAACTGCGACAGTTTTATTTTTTAGGCTCCTAATTTTACAAGGATAAAGTATTTGGCAGCTTTCTTCCTCATGTTAATTGGTGTTTCAGGGTCTTCAGGAGACCTCTATGATGAGGAAGCATCAAGGAAATAAATAACATTGTTTGATAAGAACAACATGCCATTCATCAGATTACAGAATATATAAGACTCACAAATATTACATAATGGATAATTTTTTTTTAAAGTGTATACTCCTCATGGCCATACTCTTAGTAGCCATCACACTCCCAGGAGCATTAGTTTATATACATGGAAAAACTTTAAGGGAGGAATACAGAAGTTGTTGATGATTTTCATTAATATCTATGTGTTTTATGAATGGTAGGTATTGGATATATGTTTGAGCTGATGAGAGAAGATAACTTCCGGCATATTATAATATATTGATCAGGCTACTTTTACCAATTTCAAAATCACTTATGGATTCTTAAAAGTTTTAAATGATCGTGCACTATTTTTTTTAAATTAGTATGTTATTTAAAAACATTTGGTTGGGCCCAGGCAAATTTGTTGAAAGAAAGACTTTTTTGACAGTCCCTTGTCAATGTGTTCCAGATAGTTCCATATAAAATTAGATCCTGTGGCTCTGTGATAACATCAAAGACATGTCTAAAGGGTACTTAATTTTTTTTTTTTTAAAGTAGAGGATCCACTTGGAGAAACCAGTATAAGAGGCTATTTGAAAGACGTCAAACATGGACTTGTCCAGACTTCGCAGGTTTTGAAGTATATATAGGAATCAAAATTCAGTCATTGCTTTTAAAACTTCATGTCAGGTTAAAAAAAAAGGGGGAAAGAAAAGATATGAAGGTAGTACCTGAGTTACATAATTTTTCTTAGATACGCATAAGAACTTAAATGCATCTGAACTTGTTTGGATACAATTTTTTTTTTTTTGCCTTTTAAAGTCCCTTTCAGTATCAGGTTTATCATTAAAAAGCACAGGTAATAAGATGGAATTTAGAATATTTTTCAGAATGTCACCATTTTAATAAATGGTTTTTGTCCATGCTATGTTTTACCATCACTAGCTCATCTAGTAATGTTTTCTATATCTGGTAAATAAGGTAATCAGTTTCATAGAAAACTAGGCAGATTTTTGAGGACAGAATTGGAGCCCCATTGAAGAAATGGAAAGTATAGAGGCTCTAATATGACAGGATAAATATTTCTTGATTCAGTTTTGGATTGCTCCATTTATTTTCTTAGATGTTTCATCAAAAATTCCAAAAAGATAACATTCATGTTAAGACGACACAAATTAGCAATGAAAGGAATTGCAAGTAATTTTGGTCCATAACATCAGTGTCCTAGTCATTAAGAAAGGCTAGTCATCAGGAAAATGCAAATCAAAACCACAGTGAGATATCACCTCACACGTGTCAGAATGGATATCATCAAAAAGAACACAAATAACAAATGTTGGCGAGGATGTGAAGAAAAGGGAACCGTCATACACTGTTGGTGGGAATATAAATTGTTGCAGCCACTGTGGAAAAAAGTATGAAGGTTGCTTAAAAAACTGAAAATAGAACTGCCATATATGACCCAGCCATTGCACTCCTGGGTATATGTCCGAAAAAAAACAAAAACAGTAATTCGAAAAGATACATGCACCTCAATGTTCATAGCAGCATTATTTGCAATTGCCAAGATATGGAAGCAACCTAAGTGTTCATCAGCAGATGAGTGGATAAAGATGTGATGTGTATATGTACTCAGCCATTTAAAAAAAAAAAGAATGAACTACTACTCAGCCATAAAAAAGAAATTTTGCCATTTGCAGTAACATGGGTGGACTTAGAGGGTATTATGCCAAGTGAAATAGACAGAGAAAGACAAATACTGTATGATTTCACTTATATGTGGAATCTAAAAAATACAACAAATATAACAAAACAGAAGCACACTCACTCAGACTCAGATACAGAGAACAAACTACTGGTTATCAGTGGGGAGAGGGAAGTGGGGGGCAATATAGGGTAGGAGATTAATAGGTATAAACTATTAGGTATAAAATAAGCTACAAGGATAGGGACTTCCCCAGCAGTCCAGTGGTTAAGACTCTGCACTCCCGTTGCATGGGGCTTGGGTTCGATCCCTCGTCTGGGAACTGAGATCCCACATGCCGCACAGTGCAGCCAAAAAAAAAAAGAAAGGATATATTGTACAACACGGGAAATATAGCCAATATTTTATAACAACTATAAATGAAGTGTAACGTTTAAAAATTGGGAATCACTATATTGTACACCTGTAACTATTATACATCAACTATAATTCAATAAAAAAAGAGTACTGTCATTAACTCTCACATGTTATTTTCCATTTGTGTTAACATAAATTCGATAATATCCACAAAAAATTAATTTACCCATTTTGAGATAATTAATTTTTTTTTTTTTTTTTTTTTTTGGCATGCGGGCCTCTCACTGTTGTGGCCTCTCCCATTGCGGGGCACAGGCTCCGGACGTGCAGGCTCAGCGGCCATGGCTCACGGGCCCAGCCGCTCTGCGGCATGCGGGATCCTCCCAGACCAGGGCACGAACCCATGTCCCCTGCATTGGCAGGCAGACCCCCCAACCACTGTGCCACCAGGAAAGCCCCAGAGATAATTAAATCTTAAGAGGAAACTAAGCATACCTTAAATATGGCTGCATCTCATAAAGACAAGTGTCTTTACTTTGGAGTTGAAATAATTGATTAGGCAGTTACAGAAATACTAATAGTTGTGTTTTTGGTAGAAGCTTAATTATTTGAGCTATATATAAAGCCAGTATTTATCAAGAAAAGTGTTATTAGGCTTACAATTTATAATTCAGAACCATAAATAACTTGTTTTACAGTGACAGTACATACATATATGGTTTGTTCTGGGTAGCGAACGAGAATGAGTAAAAATTAACATAGCAATGATTTTTATTTTGTTTATAACAAATTGAATTCTTGGCTTATTTCTGAATTCTTACTTAAATTTGTTTCTTGTATTACGTGGCTACACATATGGGCCCTTAATTGTTTCATTTCTTTCAAAATTCACATACACGTTATAAGGTTAATCATAGTGCAGCGCTTTTGGTCTTTTGAGCGCTGTTTCCTCATTAGGTGTCTCAGGTTGCCAGTGTTAGAATCCTAAATACTTTTTTGAACATACTACCTGTTCATACAGGAGCTGCATTGTTGTATAGCCTCATTCCTTCCGATGGGTGTGGAGCAGGATTAAAGCACACTTTATAGGGGTTCTAATTGTGGATGCCTAATTGACTTGATGAATGGCAAATGCTAAAATTTAAACACACATACATACACATACACACATAAACCTGTTTCAGGGCTGATCTGCATGACAGAACAAATGCCTCACAGGTGTTGAATGCTTACAAGATAAAAGAGTAGTCTTTCCATATTTCCCAAGAATTTTCTTTTGAAGTTTGTAAGGATTTTCTGTCTCATTGTTTCTTTTCTTAAAATGGTTTATGGCAATAATCCGTTTCATCTTGGGTGCACTTTTCACTTCTAAAGGCGGCCTGAGTTTTAGAGTGGGCCAAAATTAAAAAACAAGAAAATCTAATAGCAAGTAAATTTTCACACACTTTGGGAAGGGTAAAAGAGAGTGAAAAACTGCTGACTCTAGTCTTTGGCCTAGTAGGGTCACAAGTTCTTTTCTTAATTCTTCAAGAATGATTTGATGCTTTACTAAGTACTTTCAAGGTCTTGTGAGTTTGTCATCATTACCTGAAAAAGAAGGAAGCTTCTCCAGCTACGAACTTGACAGATGGAAAAGATTTTTTTAAAAATCAAAAGGTCACACCAGTTTTTATTTTTAACAGTGAAAAAATAATGTTTCCCTTTATTATAATAATTTACATTTTAACAGTATTCCAACTCTTAGGGCAAATATTTTTCCATAATTTTTTTTTTAGCTTTTCATTTTGAGCTTATTGTAGATTCACACTGTAGTATATACCCTTTACCCAGTTCACCCCAGTTGTAACATCTTGTATAACTATAGTATAATAGTACAACTTAGAAATTGACATTGATACAATCTATCAGTCTTATTTAGATTCTGCTACTTTTACATGCCCTCATTTGTGTGTGTGGTTTTTTCTTTTTTTTTTTTTTTTTTTTTTTTTTTTTGCGGCACGCAGGCCTCTCACTGCTGTGGCCTCTCCCGTTGCGG
>NC_041232.1:37074403-37084136 GCF_002837175.3 Physeter macrocephalus
CAGTATTTTTTTTTTTTTTTTTTTTTTTTTTTTTGCGGTACGCGGGCCTCTCACTGCTGTGGCCTCTCCCGTTGCGGAGCACAGGCTCCGGATGCGGAGGCTTAGCAACCATGGCTCACAGGTCCAGCCGCTCCACGGCACGTGGGATCCTCCCGGACCGGGGCACGAACCCGTGTCCCCTGCATCAGCAGGCGGACTCTCAACCACTGCGCCACCAGGGAAGCCCCCTGTGTGTGTGTTTTAATTCACTAACGTGTAGATCCCTGTGACTACCAAGGGTCCCTAATGCTACTCTTTTAAGTCCCCAACCACCTTCCTCCCACCCCAACCCCTCCAGCTTCTGGCTACCCATAATCTGTTCTCCATCTCTATAATTTTGTCATTTTAAAAATGTTATGTACGTGGAATCACATAGGGTGTACCTTTTGGGTTGGCTTTTTTTTTCCAACTCAGCATAATTCCCTTGTAGTTCATCCAGGTTGTTGCATATTTTAATACTTCTTTCCTTTTTATTGCTGAGTAGTACATGTGGTGCAAGGATGTACCACAGTTTTGTTTCGTTTTGTTTTTTTTAACAGTTCAATCATTGAAGGATATTTGGGTTGTTTCTGTTTTTGGCTGTTATGAATAAAGCTGCTGTGAACATTTGATTACAGGTTTATTCATAACATTTTATTTATTCAAATTATAGGCCATAGAAATGAGGGTAAATGTATCATATCAGTTGGACATTTCCTAGAGGTGAAATTTGAGATATAGGGCAAAAGTATAACTAAAAAATTCTCCAGGGCCTTTATTTTTCCATAATAACTGGATTTCCTGGCATTAAATCCTTACCTCTTGGGCAGTAAGAAAAGGTGCCTTCCGCATTAGTATCTGTATGACTTTTAATTTCATCCCTAGTCAGCACCAGGGAGGGGGAGATTGTGGAGAAATGTATAGGTCTGTTTTCTAAAACTCTTACTTAGCTAAATGATGTTGTTCAGACAGATAATGAAAAATCCTGTTCTTAGAAGTGACAAATTTATTAATGTTTCTATACAAATTATATGGAAAGCTTTTCTAAATGTAGAACTTATTAGAAGCCATAAAAAAATTGGTTTAGGAATTTGAAAATGTAAACACAGAAGTTTTTCCCCCCTTTTAAAAATCACATTGCAGAAAATAGCATAGAGAAAATAGAGAACCAAATAGTTTAGTGTTGCTAAATAGACTTATTCTTTTTTACTTAATGATTTTAATAGCTGTATATTATTCTGTCTAGTGGTTACATCATATTTTTACTTAAACTCGTCCCTATTTTAAGTATTTTGTATTTCAATACATTGTTCAATATTCTTTGTGACTATGAGTTTCTCTGTAGTTTGGATTATTTTGGTTAAAATCCAAGATGTGGGATATTGATGAAAAAGAGTCCCATTATGTATCTCTAGCTTGCTTTCCAAAAGAATTGTGCTAATTTATAATACCTTCTGCAAAGCATGGCAGTGTAGTTTTACAACACTTTTATCAACACTGGGTATTATAATTTTTATAGTTTTGCTAAGTAATTTTTTGGGTTTGGATTTATATTTCTAGTGGTGTTGGATATATTTTCATGTTTGTTTAATGGCTGTTTTTCTCCTTTTAATTATTGTTTCTGAGACTGAGGAATGTCACTCTTATTTTGTTCATATCCTTTCTTGCAGTCTCAATGCTCATCAGCCTGCTTTCTTAACAATAGTTACCCAAGTCCCATAGGCAGTGGTCTTCTATTTTGTATCGGACTCAATTAAAATTAAAAATACATATAACACATGTAATACAGATCTTGAGCTAAAAATAGTACTGCCTTATGTTAAGTACTTTTTTGTAAGCAATTGTGTTCCTAGTCCAGGACTTCCTGACACAATCTGTTTTAATCCCAGAAGATTTGAGCCTACATAAGCACTATTGCTGTTAGCAAAATACATAGGCTATGCCAGAACATAAACCTTCATTTATAGTGAACTTCTAATTATATGCTTGCCCATGCTATTGGGAAGTAACTCACTTTAGGTGGAGAAAATTTCATTCTATTTGGCTGTCATACAATAAGACTAAGAGCCATAATGTTGCAAATACTCTTTTGTGACCTCAGGGTGCAAGTGAGGGAAATACACTCTTCAAACTAATGGGACCTGGCTCATTGTTCAGAGGCCAGGCTCAAGTAACTTAATAGTGTAGCATTAAATTCATAAAGAAACTTAGATTAACTGCTTTTGAAATGATAAAATGTATAAATAAAATACTGAGGGTTTTTTTCTTTTTCAGGTTTACAAGTAAAAGTAACCAAACTGAAAAAGGAACGAATTTTGTAAGTATCAGCATATATAACACTGATGTCTTATTTATAAAGTAATTGATATTGATGTCCTATTTGAATTCAGTGTTTTATTTATAAGGAAGTTAGCTTTACTTAGTGTGGACCTTGTGTAGTTGACAGCGAGTTATTCAAAATTCTAAAGGAAAAAGAATAATTTTGAGTATAGCCTTAGTTAATATTTGCATATATTTATATTTTAACATAATTTTAATATGTGTATAATCTTTTTCCTTAAAATATTCATTAAGATGGAAACTGATCTATAAATCATTTTGATCTGTTAACGGCATTTTTTTCTCAACTATGATTAATACCTGGAATTTAAGATGCTACAAGATGGGGAGCAGAATAAGTCTGGGATTTCTAACTCATATAAGAAATGGGAACTAAATGGATATTCTGAGACACCTTTTAACTAATTTGAAATTACCAGCAGTTCCCCTGAATTGTTTTGGTTATTAAGCCCAGAATCGGATCTGATTTTCTAAGTCAGGAGCAGATTTTACTCAAGGTTCTTTAGACCTTCTGCATTCAGGAATCTGAAGCAGATGGCATAATAGAATATTATTACTCATAACAAAAATTAATATCATTGTGACTAATAATAATTGCATTTGCTTTACAGTATATACCAATAGGTCTCAGTTCCGTCATATTCCTAAAGCTTCCAAGACTGTAACCAGAAGCTGGAGTTACCAACCACTCATCAAAACACACCTCACTATTTTTTCTATTATAATCTGAAAACAGAAATTGTGAAGTTTTCCATTATACCTGTAAAGTCATGTTTGGAAGATGACCTAGATACAGAAATGAGAAATCATAAGTTTTTAAAACAGTTTTTTTGAAGAATAATTTTATGATTCTTAATTACTGACACTTTTAAATGCTGTGCATGTTGAAAATGTACCTGTTCCTACCTTAAAGGTGTCATTTTAAACATTTAAATTTAGGATGTATATCTTATTAGTTTATCATATTTTCTTAACTGTGAGATCAAAAAAACACCAGAAGTGACTTTTATGGTAAAGAAGATGTATGCTTTCACATAGAAGGCCCAAAGTAGGGAGATTCTAGGACTGGTTATCACTTACTTCTATCCTTCTTCTCTGCCATCTTTAGTGTTCAGACTTGCCCTGTTAGTCTTGACTCACTTCAGTATGTGAAGCTGGCTGTCATCATTCTAGTTATCACTTGCACAACATCTTTGTGTCCTTTTATTTTTACTAATTATAAAAGTTTGTCAGAAGCAGCCCCCAGCAGACTTCTTCTAACTCATTGACGATGTTCATTCCTAAATAATAACTGGCAAAGAGAATTGAATTAACATGATTGGCTTACACTAATTCTGATACTACTTTATATGTATTCTAGGATTAAGTGAATAAGTAAATATATTGTTGATAGGAGGCTTTTCCTCAGTGGTGAAATTATTTTTGAGTCGTTTGAGATTAAAAATTATGAAATACACTTATTCTATTGTTTTCATCTTCACCTTTGTTTATAGCCCAGCTAGTGATGGTTGCTACAAGCATTGTTAATCAGAAGATGAGTATGTACTATCAGTGACTTGGTATGCTGATTTAACACATACTACACTAAATAGCTAATTACTGTTTGTTGGAGTTATTCTACAAGTCTCTTCTTTTATATATAATAATACTGTATAGGAATTCTTATTCCCTCTTACCATTATAATACCCAAAGTATAATATTTTGGAGTTGATCAGTAGTTAGACAGTGAGCTCTTTATATTGTACCTTGGTTCAGTGTTGGAAGTAAATGACCTTGTAAATCCTAGATTAACAACCATTGATTAGAATGACATCCTTTAGAATCAAAATGTTGGTCAGTTTTTAGAAACATTGTGTTTGCTATTTGATTTTACATTTTAAACTACATTCACTAAATGTTTTTGAAGGAATTTAGTTTTATTAAAAATGGATCCTTCTTGTAGACCTAGTAATTTTATTTTCTAAAATGTTACTATTTTAAATGATAGATTTATAGCTATAGAATAGTATTTCCTCTTAGCTAGAATCAGAATCATTTCCCTGCAGATTGAATGATTAGACATAGTTAGAAATGATCTAGGGCCTTCCTGGTGATCCAGTGGTTGAGAATCTGCCTTCCAGTGCAGGGGATGAGGGTTCGATCCCTGGTCAGGGAACTAAGATCCCACATGCTGCGGGGCAACTAAGCTCGCGCACCACAGCTACTGAGCCCACACACCACAACTAGAGAGCCCACGTGCCACAACTAAGACCCGATGCAGCCAAAAATAATAAAAATAAATAAAAATTTTTTTTTAAAGATCTAGATTTGTTTATAACAAACGTACGTTTTTTTAACTGAGACTTTTTATACAAAATGTATTTCTCCATACCTCTAACAAAACAACCACATGAAAAACCTTCTTTAATTCGTAAATGACTGTTGAATATTACTTTCTCAAAAATCACCTAAAACATTTCTGAATCTTAAAGAGTGGAAACACAGCTGGTTGTTCAGTAGGTGATAATAATGGTTTACTTCACTGTATAGTTCTCAGTCATTTGATCCTCTTAGCAACCTTTTAATATATATTGTAATTACTCTGTACCTGCCTACCTTAGGTAGCTTGGGGTTACACATTTTGGAAGCATGGGTAAGTAACTAAATCCCCTGAGTAATCAGAGAATTAAAGGGATGCTTTATTTTGTAGAAGGATAGGTCATTGCATTGTGGGACCAGGAACTCGGATTTGCCTGTATGACCATAACTCTCCTTTCCAAGTATACTTTATGATAGACAGAGTACAGTAACAGGATTTCTGGTCTCCATATTGTTAGAATAGCTTTATTTGTGAGATATCTCAGTCCTAGGTATTCCCACCTGGAGGAAGCAATTAGAAAAGAAATCAGTAACTGTACTATATTTGTCTATCACTTAATTGCTTCAGACCTGTGTTTTGATGATAGTTGTCTCTGCACATGACTAATGCTCCTCTTTTACACAGGTTCATTTACAAAATTACACATGTATCAGTAGAAATGTTGACTGTTGAATTTTTGTTGAATACTCCCAAAATAGGATCAGTGAAAACCTAGTGCTGCTTCTGAATTAAATACATTTTCTAGAAGTATTAGAAAATTATTTTATTATTAGCTTCAGCTATCTATTACTTCCAAAATTTCATATATATATACATATGCTACCAGAACAATATTTGTTGTATAGCAGGAGGCCACTCTTAGATGTATTGGCTTTTCATTCAATATCAAATATTCAATCAGTATATAAGAAGTACCCTCGCATTGGTATCTGACATTTTGACTTAGTTGTTTTGCTCGTCTGTTTTGTTGCCAGTGATATTACATTCAACGTTTTAGCAATTTTGACACAGTCATTTGGACATCTCCTTTTTCTGGCAGACTGGTTTGTCACCTTTATTTGATTTGATATTTCAGACCCTTGAGAGGGCTGGGAGAAGATATTTGAACCACAGTATTATCCTATATTTTTAGATTCCAGATTACACAGAGAATCCTGATTCAATTTCTAATGGGTTTTCATAGAATTAAAATATATGCATACTTTATATATGTGATTGTTTGAAATATAATGATGGAGAGGTAAAATATGGCACAACCTTGGAAAGTAACCAGGTAGTTTACTAGAAGAAAATTTTAGGTGTCTTTCTTTTTACCTGGCTAAAATCAAACTGGTAAATACTTAAATAGAACTTACTGTGTGCCAGTACTGTTCTGTATGCTGTATATTCATTAGTACTTAGTCCTTGCAAATGTCTCATGAAGTAGATACTACTAATGTATCCACATTTTTGAGGCACAGAGAGTTTAGGTTACTTGCACCAGCTCACGCAGCTGGTATATGACAGCTGAGATTCAAACCTAGGCTTCAGGATGTAGGGTTTGTTTACTTCTACTTCACAGTTAACCCTGGCTTAAAAGTAATACCAGGTAAAAGTTTAAGCAACACAAAAATTAGTAAAATAGAAAGTATAAATCCCTCATAATTGGAATAGGAATGATATGAGTGGAGTTACCTATTTATATTATCGAATGTAGATAAAATAATTAAAAAAACAGTAAGTGTACATTTTAATAGCAATTTTGACAATGTTGAGTCAGTGGTGGCATCAGAATTTACTCCTTCATCTGTGTTCCAGCATTGTATAATGAATACCTGGTGCTTAGGAAGATACTTCTGTAGAACATAAAAATACTGCAGAGCAAATTCTAGGATAATTTGAACTCTGATTAACAAGATACTCAAACCTCACCTTCTAACTTGTTTGTTTTGATACAATACATTCATAATATGTAAGTGGTGAGATCACGCTTTGGAGTTCTTAATGACAGAATAGTCTTGTTAGAGTATTTTTCCATTAAAAAAAGAATGACTTATTTCTTGACTTTTAGAGATGCACAGAGACTAGAAGAATTCTTCTCCAAAAATCAACAGCTGAGAGAGCAACAGAAAGTCCTTCATGAAACCATTAAAGTTTTAGAAGATCGGTGAGTCTGGTTCTTGGGTCTTCTTGTGTAAGAGGTGATTTCCCTCTTAATAGAGAGTATACATTGGTTTTCATTTGTAATCAGTTCTGAGACTTAAAGTGATCTTTTTTCCAACTCTATGTCAACTTTGGATAAATACTTTATGAAGTTAAAACAAACTTACAGGTTTGTTTTTTCATTATTTACAGCAATCACATCAATTTACCCTTTAAATGAAGTTTCTTTATCTGGTATTTGTTGTAGGACAAGCTCAAGAGTAGCAGTGTTCTAATACATTTGTTGCTTTCATTACGTTTTTACTTCTAAATAGGTGGAAACTGCTTCACAATTCTGTGTCTGTCTTCTTTTTTTTTAGTTTATTTATTTTATTTGTTTATTTTTGGCTGTGTTGGGTCTTTGTTGCTGCGTGCAGGCTTTGTCTAGTTGCGGCAAGCAGGGGCTACTGTTAGTTGCGGTGCACAGGCTTCTCGTTGCGGTGGCTTCTCTTGTGGCAGAGCACGGGCTCTAGGCACACGGGTTTCAGTAGTTGCAGCACGCGGCCTCAGTAGTCGTGGCTCACGGGCTCTAGAGCTCAAGCTCAGTAGTTGTGGCGCACAGGCTTAGCTGCTCTGCGGCATGTGGGATCCTCCTGGACCAAGTCTCGAACCCGCATCCCCTGCATTGGCAGGCGGATTCTTAACCACTGCACCACCAGGGAAGCCCTATTCCCGTCTTATTTTCTTACTCCTGCCATTCTCTTTTCTTCCTTGCATATTTCTCCACTTTCAGGCATTATAGGGATTCTTTTTACTGAGTATTCCCAAGATAATGCCTATTACTTCACCTCATGTACAGACTTTTTTCTTTCCCACTCCTTTGAGGTTAACACTCTACATTAGAAAAGGCTTTCAGATTTTGCTGTTTTCCCTTGTCTGAACTGTAAGTGCTATTTAGGAACTTGAACTATTTATAGCAAACTATGTTTGTTTATTTATAGTTAATATTTTTCCATTATTATCATTTTTGTATATGTTACAGGAAGGCTGGTGGTTTGAATTTGCCACTGTGTCTTAGTGGTGGAATAATCTAATATTCTGCATGATGCAATCTAAAGTTGAGTACTCTTTCTTCCATGACGGCTATCTCAGTGGATGCACATTTACTGGAATAGGCAGCCTATTGTGGGAAAAGGCTCCATATGCTTTGGAATCATAGATATGAATCTGAATTCCAACTTCACACTATCTCCTTAATTGAATTCAACAATTAATAGTTGAGCACTTACTGTGTTCCAGGTGTTGTTCTAGGGGCTAGGAATACTATCCTTAGTATGTCATGGAGCTGATACTTAATTTTCAAAGATTGGGAGTGGGCCTGCCAATAAGATGATTTCAGATTATAAGAGCTGAAGAAGAAATAAAAATGAATTATGTAATTGAGTGACTACAAGCATTGGGAAATGAAGGGCTACTGATAGATGTCAGGGATGACCTTTCTGATGAGATGCCATTAGAACTGAGACCTGAGTGATACAAAAAAGAGCCGTCACTTGAAGAACTGAAGATAAGAAGAGGACAAATGCAAAAGCCTATGGTGGAAATAAATTTTGAAATATTTGAGGCGTAGGACATCCACTGTGATTCTAACTTAATGAGTAAGAGGATGAATGATAGATAATATTGGAAAGGTGGGAAGTAACTAAATTCTGTAGGGACATGAGAAAAAAGTTTGGATTTTAATTGCATT
Source organism: Physeter macrocephalus (assembly GCF_002837175.3). Taxonomy (NCBI): domain Eukaryota; kingdom Metazoa; phylum Chordata; class Mammalia; order Artiodactyla; family Physeteridae; genus Physeter; species Physeter macrocephalus. The sequence continues at coordinate 37,082,993 of NC_041232.1, forward strand.
GGGAAGCCATTGGAGGGTTTAAGCAGGGGAATGCCAAAGGGATACGAGCAGGTACTGACAGCATCTGTTATATCCAAATGTAGATGTTGAGTAGGTAGTTGCATATGTGAGTCTGGAACTAATGGGAGTGGTTAGAGCTAGAGAAACAAATTTGAAAATCATCAACTGTATATAAATAGCATTTAAAATCTTGGGACTGGATAAGATCTCCTAAGGACATCTTTAAAAGTATAGGAAAAGAATAGAAGAGGGCTCAGGGCTGAATCCTTGGGCGTACTAATTAAGGTTTAATGAAGAATAAGGACCCAGCCAGCAAAAAAGATTAAGAAAGGAATTACCAGAGTAGAAGAAAAGCCAAGAACATATGGCGTGACACTAACAATACCTTCTTCACAGGGCTGTTTTGAACGTTAAATGAGATAATGCAAGTAAAAATACATAGTGGAAGCTTAAAAAGACTTACAGTATCCCTCCTGTTTGGTGAATATGATTCCAACCTCTAGTGCTCTAGTCTGTACTCTACACACAGCCAGACTAGTCCCTCTCTCTAGCTGAGATATCTGGAAACTAGAAAGCCATCTGTCCGTCTCACTCTTCCCTAGTCCAGGATCAAAGAGGAAATCATCAATTACTCTTCCTTCAGTGTGGTGCGGCATTTCCTTCTGTTTTCTATGGATATGTAGTACAGGATTGAGCAGGAAGGGTGGAGAGCATATCTTTCTCAGCCTTTAACTCTCCAGTGATTGAAGCACTTCCTTCTCTTACTTCACCATATTTTTTCTCTCATCTCTACTGCTCCACGACTTTCTACAAGCGATGAGGTTCTTCCTTCCATATAATAATGGTAGTAATGGCAAGAGATTAGGAACTTTCTTTCTGTTCATTGATTCCCAAGTATAGAAAATTTTAAGTCTGAGTTCTCTAAGAAAGCAAACATCAAGATGACATTAGATATTCAAGAGATTTTGGGGGGAAACACACCTGTAAGGTAAATGAAGAAGGAGCTGGAGGAGACTAGGAGAGCTGTGAGATGTCCATGTATCTAACCCTTTTGAAAAAGAGAGAAAAAGGAAGGTCTTAGACTGCACTGCAGTTTGTTTGTTTGTTTGTTTTGTGTGTGTGTGTGTGTGTGTTTGTGTGTGTG
>NC_041232.1:37084146-37103406 GCF_002837175.3 Physeter macrocephalus
CTCAGCGGCCATGGCTCACAGGCCCAGCCACTCCACGGCATGTGGGATCTTCCTGGACCGGGGCACGAACCCGTGTCCCCTGCATCGGCAGGCGGACTCTCAACCACTGCGCCACCAGGGAAGCCCCTGCACTGCAGTTTTAAGAAAGCTTTGACAAGGCCACTGGGGAGTTCTGGAGCCATAGTATCCCTGTTCTACTCATTCATTGGCTGGCTTCTGACTGTGGGATGCTTGGTGTGTTCACCTGTTTGGCAGGTGAAGGATTTCAGAGCACAACAGCTGGAGCCAGTGATTTTACTTCCCACAATAGGAGATACGTTTTCATGGTTGCCACACTCAAAGACTGATTGTGTTTATTTCCAGCATTCTTTCTGTTTAGTTGATCATTAGCAAGTTGTTTAGGACTCAGTACACTGAAAAAAAATCACAAGGTAAGGTTTTCATTACGTTTTGCACGAATTGGCTTAATACAGTTCACTCTACATTTCATCCCCAAGATATAGTGTTCTTCATCTTAGCTCTTGAAGACACTCCTTTCTAATATCTTCAGAACATTTCTTCACTTTATGATTTAAAGTTTTGGCTGTTCTTTTATTCTTTGCATCTTGTGCTTCTCTTCTTAAGTGAATTTTTCTTCTCCAGGCTCATTCTGAGAAGAAATGTTAGTGGATGAGCACCCCTACCCTTCCCATTGAAGTATTTTCTAAATTACCATCCTTTATTTGGTTAATATATTTAATTGTTAAAATTATCATTTTTATTCTGCAGTTTTTAAAAACTAGATTCTTTTCTTTTTATCATCTATTTTCACTAATTTCAGGTGGATGTCACACTTATGTGCAGTTTCTTACCCTAAATGTTCTCTTGCCTTTCATTCTGTTCACCTTTACATTTTTAGGTAGGTGGGCCTATAATTCATTACATGGTATTAATTTGGGGGTGGGACAAGGAGTGTAGCTCATTTCTTTATTCACATGCTTTTTCTTTCCTTTCTTTAAATCTGAAATTTCCTTCTGGGATTACTTTAAGATTTGTCCCTTATTTTATGAAGCTTCATTTAATGAAACCAAGAATGATGTAGATCTAATCTTTTTTTTAATGTAGTATCTGCTAGTTTTGAGGGCTTACGTTATACCCAGCCACCCAGCACTTAATCTTCACCTTAACACTGTGAGGTAGATGATAAATCTATTTTTAAAATGAGGAAACTATGCTGACAAAGAGTTAAGAAACTTTCCCAAGATCACATAGTTAATGGATAATTAGGTTAAATTTGCCCCTCAAACTTCCCAATTTCTACTGTTTGACGATGCCTTGTCTGTGTGTTGTCTTAATTTTATAAACGTTTAAATGAATTACAACTTAACTGATTATCTCAATGTATTTATGCTTGATATAAAGTTACCAAAACAAGTACTCTGAAATATTAAGTCTTCAACATTGCCTATTATCTAGTCTTGTTTTCTTGGAAGGTTGTTTTGCTTGTTTGTTTTTGGTTATTTTTCTTTTAAATTGCTACTAACTAAATCCTACCTTTAAATGTCAAAGTAGGTAACATTTAGTAAAGTTCTGCCTTACTTAAAATTTTACTTTAATTTTGTCATATGTAAGAATGATAATCCTAGAGCAAGCTTTAAATATCTATAAACATTAATGTTTTGCTGAGACCTTTTAAAAGCAACATATATTTTGTTAAAATTTCTAAATGGTAATTCTGCAATTTGCTGTTTACCCTTCCTAAGATGAAGTGATTCTTATTTCTTATGCTTATATTATGAAAACATAATATGAGGAGATGTTTAGATGAAAGGAATTATTCAGTAAAGATAAATTAGATGATAAAAAGTTCTAATTTAATGTGGCTTGTTTGTGTTTTACTAGTACTGTTATTACATTACTATTTACAGGAACCATTTACAGGTTCCCTCAAGCAACCAAAGTATTTCACTTAATCTAAGGAACAGTCACTGTACTGAATAGAAGGCATTTAAAAAAAAAAAATCTGAACAAAGCAGTTAAACTGTAGTTGTCCGATAGATTTTAATATTTTTAAAAGCATTTTTGTCAATATTAGGAAACTCATATTTCAACTGTTGTTAAAAGGGAAAATTGGTACTCATAATCAGAGGATTTGTTGTTCTTTATTTTTGAAATACTGACCAAATGTCTTCTTTTGTCTTGCTAACTCTTCTTACTTACGGATTTGAATTTAAATGTATTCTTCAGGAGACCTTCCCGGACTTCCTAGACTCGACTTAGTTGTGCTGTGTGGTTTCATAGTACCCTGTATTTCCACTTTAATGTTGTGAATCATACTTTATTGTAATTACTTTTTATTGTCTTTCTTTTTTTAGTACACTGTAAACTCTTTTAAAGAAGTGACATTATCTTGGCCACTGTTGTATTTTAGCACTTACAGTACTCACTGTAGGTGTTTAGTAAAACCCTTTTGAATGAAAATGAATAAGTTTGAGGAAATCTTTTTAGGGTATAGCAAACAGTTGAGCATACTTGTTTATCTGGTAAGTTTTAATTGCAAACTGAAATCTTTTATTTCTTCATCTCTGTGAAGAAGCTGGAATATAACTCAGAATGCATGATACTTTCAGCCCTTAAAAGTAGAATTACTCTTCTTTCCCGTTTACCTGCTTATAGCTACTGAAATTGCATTCTCCTGTGAAATTGAGCCTGTTTTTTCTTTCTCTGACAGCAGCAGTTGAAGATAGGCAAGAGGAAAACAGTAGAATCCTGCTGATGGAATAGGAGCTAGCCTGTTTTCTCACATTCATTTAAATTTAAGCTAGGATCAGTGAACAATCAAGAGTTGACCCTTTTTCACAGGTATTATCAAGAGTGGCAGTTAGGGCTTCCCTGGTGGCGCAGTGGTTGAGAGTCCGCCTGCCGATGCAGGGGATGCGGGTTCGTGCCCCGGTCCGGGGGGATCCCACATGCCGCGGAGCGGCTGGGCCCGTGGATCATGGCCGCTGAGCCTGCACGTCCGGAGCCTGTGCTCCGCAGCGGGAGAGGCCACAGCGGTGAGAGGCCCGCGTACTGCAAAAAAAAAAAAAAAAAAAAGAGTGGCAGTTAACTGGAGAAAACTAGATGTAATAAACAAGTTAGGGAATATTGTTTCATTTTATAACTGTTTATACCAGAGGCATTTTTAAACTTGGAAACTAAGGGTTTCAAGAGGTTGTCTTCCATGATACCTTATGACATTTTAATATATCAGAGTTGATTTCTTGGAAACAATAAGGTGTTCAGTTTTCAATGACAAAGTGGTAGGGTGACATTTGAATACTTAATTAGGATTGATTAATGCCATTTAACTCCTTCAGTGTTTTTCAGTGACCTTTCAGTGTCAGTGCTCTTTTTGGCCTCTCTAGCTTAGTAGTTCTGTGTATAAATTATTTACCACAATCAGGTCAACTATTTGAATGTTTATTGAATGAATCTCAAGCTATTAATTTGAATAGATCTTAAAAGAGAAATATAAAAGTGAAATGTGAAGTATTTTAAACCAATAGTTAAAATTGAGTTTTTTATAACAGTTTAACAATGTCTTTGTTTTGGAATAGTTTAGAGAGAACTTTATTCTTATTTCCTTTGGAATTTTAAAGGCATAAATAGACTTTACTATTAGCTTTGGAAATGCTTGAAAGTCTGAAAACATTAAGTGTTATAGCAGAAAGATAAGAAGGTGTATGTCCTTAGTACCTTAATTCTCAAAAAAATTTTATGTAAAGTTTACTAGAATATATTTCTATTAAGTTAAAATGCTATGGCGAAAAGGAGTATAACATACTATTTAGCTGATTTTATGTTTTTCCTTTTATAATTTTTATTCAAGTAATACATGTACATTATAAAGTTGTATAGTTACCATCAACCAATAGTTTCCTGTTCCACTCTTTCCCACCCATGCCTGTCCCAGTTTTTAGTTCTCCAAAGTTCTAAATGATGTATTTTCACTTTAACACTTGATTTATCAATTTGAGACAATAGTTGTTTACTTCTTGCTATGAAGAGGAATAATTTTTCCCTCCCTCACCTATTTTTGAAGTTATTTTAGTGCTGTTTTATTTTTGGGCCTTAATACATACATTTATGCAGATATACATATTTACATAAAGATATTTTAGAGAGAGATGTCTGAACAGTCTCCCTGAACTCACCTCTGTATCACAGGATACGGATGCTTTCACCCTTACCTGCATCACTCTTCCTCTCTTCCTACCTTCTGCCTTGTGTTAGCTGAACCAATAACCTATAAATATTGACAAAGTTGATAGTTGCTACGTTCTTTTCTGTTACCAGATTTCAATCCCTTGTATTTTGTTTACAAGTTGATTGTAGAAGTTGGAAAATAATGAACAATGTTTATTTATTGACTATTCACTGCTGAGCCAGGATTCATTTCCTTCTCTATAGATCCATTGTCATGACCCCTGTGCCACTCAAGGAGAGTGTTTCTAATGTCCAGGTCAAATAGATTCTTTTCTACGCTGTCCCAAATCAGTTGCTCAAGTCACCCTATAACTGTATTATGATAAAAACGTACTTGTATAAGTTTGCTTTGTTTTTTTTAGAATTTCTAACTACCTTTTTTCTTATTGAGATTAGAAATGTTTTCCTCATTGTGTCATTAATATTATTTAATGCCTGTTATTCTATTTGATTATAATCTTTTTTGTTCTTTTTCTTGAAGACATACTTCTTGGGCTGAAAAACTTTCTGTACTAATTTGGACCATTTACTTTCTAGGCTATCCTACAACAGCAATTCTGGAATTTCTCTCACTGGATCCCTACATTACTTCCATTATTTCTTTCAACTCATGTTAGTCAACAGATATTTATGGAGCTCCTGTCTTGTGCCAGGCACTATTTTAGACCTTGAAGATATACTAGTATACATGGTTGGAAAAATGTGGGCCTGTTTTTCCTTTTTTTTTTTTTTTTTTTTTTTTTCTTATAGCTCACCCACAAGTAACTGCTTAAAAGTGCACCGGAAGTAAATTTTCAGAGTCTTGCATATCTGAGAAAATGTTTTTATTTTACTATTGCATTTAGATGGCATATTGACTGGATATAAAATTCTAGGTTGAAAATAGTTTTCCCTCAAAACTTTGAAGACATTTTCTCATTGTCTGTGAGCATCCAAAGCTATCATTCTAATGTTCATTCCTTTATAGGTAATAGATTGTTTTCCCTTTCTGGAATGTAAGATCTTTTTATCCTAATTCTGAATTTCATAATGGTGTGTGTGTGTGTGTGTGTGTGTGTGTGTTTCTGGAATGTAAGATCTTTTTATCCTAATTCTGAATTTCATAATGGTGTGTGTGTGTGTGTGTGTGTGTGTGTGTGTGTGTGTGTGTGTGTGTGTGTTTCCTTCATTGTGCTGTCCAGTCATCCTGTTAACCTGAAGACTAGTATCTCTTAAGATACTATTTTTGTCTATTATTTCCTTTCTCCATTTTTGTAGGTTCTCTCTTTCTGGAGCACTTCTTAGTCATAAACTGATCCTTCACAATCTTTTGTCTTGTTTTTGTTACTTGTCTTTTTCCATGTTCTGGGAGATTTCTTCTATTTTACTCTCCAACCCTATTATTGAAGCTATTTTGGTAATCACATGTTTAGTATCCAAGAACTTTTTATTGTTTGTTGATCATTTATATGTACGTGTGTGTACGTGTACCCTTTTCTTGTTTTATGTCAACATCATTTCTCATTTTTCCAGGGATACTAGCTCTTTTATGTTACTAGTTTGCTTCATACACTAGTAATCTTTGGTTGTCTGTATTCAGTAGTGTATGACTGCAGTGAATTTTCTGCATTAGTTGGTATGATATAGTCTGCTTTTAATTGTCTATCTGTTTTACCCCGGCCATTCCCAATTCTCCCTCCCCCAGGAGTTTTCCTATGAATAGGAAAGTCAACTGAGGACTCTGTATATGTTATGGGAGCTTTACTTTTCAATAAGAAAATAAGGAGCTATCCTTTGACCTGGGTAGGATTTTAGACTAGGGCACTCAGCTACAGCCCTATTATTATAATTTCCCTTGTGATTTCTTCTTTAACTCATTGCTTATTTGGGAGTGCATTGTTTTTAAGATTCACATATTTGTGAATTTTCCAGATTTTCCTACTTTTTTGATTTCTAATTTAATTCCATTATGGTGAGAGAACATACTTTGTCTGATTTCAGTGCTTTTAAACTTATTGAGACTTGTTTTGTGACCTAGAAAATGGTTTGTCCTAGAGAATGTTCCAAGTGTGCTTGAGAAGAATGTGTGTTCTGCAGTCGTTGGCTGGAGGGTTCTATAGATGTCAGGTAGGTTTAGGTGGTAGTGTGTTCAAGTTTGCTATATCTATGCTGATTTTCTGTCTGTCTTGTTCTATCCACTATTGAGAGTGGAAGTCTATAACTGTTATTGACGAATTTATATATTTCTTTCTTCAATTCTGTCAGTTTTTGCTCTGCATATTTGGGGGCTTTCGTGTTGAATGCATGCTCTGCATATTTGGGGGCTTTCGTGTGAAATGTAATTGTTATATCTCTAATAAATTGACCCTTTTGTTATAGAATTCACTGTCTCTAGTAACACTTTTACCTTAAAGTCTCTTTTGTTTGACACTAATTAATGAATAACCAGCTCTCTTTTGGTTTTTGTTTGCATGGTATTTCTTTTTCCATCCTTTTGCTTTCTGCCTATTTGTATCTTCAGATCTAAAGTGTGTCTATTGTAGACAGCATATAGTTAGATCTTATTTTTTTTTGTCCTGTCTGACAGTTTCTGCCTTTTGATTGGAGTGTTTAATCAATTCATGATTAATGTTATTGATATGGTTGGATTTATGCTAGTCGTTTGGCTTTCTATATGTCTCAAGTCTTTTTTGTTCCTCTGTTTCTGGTTTTCTGTACCTGCCCCCACCTTGCTCTTTCTATAACTCCTATTATTGATATGATGGACCTTCTAGGATAATCTTCTAGTTTTTTATCTTCTCTCTTATTTTAATTTAATTTATTTAAATTGAAATAACCACATGTGGCTTGTGGCTACCATTTTGGACAAGAGTTCTAGACTTCTCCCATTGTTAGCCTACGATTCAGCATTCTCAGGTCAGTTTCTATTTGTCCGCCAGCTCCTTGCTTTTTAATTCATTTGTTTTTCTTTCCCATTCTCCCAGTTCTCATAGTCTTGTGTCTTTAAAAATATACACAGATCTTTACTGTAGTTTTGTGGGATTTGGGGAGGAAGCAACAGAAGATGCAGATGTTCTCTTTGTCATCTTTACTTAGATCTTGATTGGCCTAATTCCTGTTCTGGAATGTACTCCAATTAAACCATGTTGCCCAATTCTTTATTCCTTCATTCTAGAAATTTTAGTCCTATTAATGCAACCTATGATCTCTAATCTTTATTTTTTATATCCATATCAACACTGTTGATATGAGTTTTACTTTTATATAAAAATCTCTAGGTTCTTTTTGTTTGTTTTAGTTGTATAGTTTTCATGTTTTGTCTCCTTATTTTAAAATTCATGGCATGTACTACCATGCTATGACTTCCGTATATACTTAGTATCTTATTGACTTAGGTCATTGAGTTAAAATGATTATCTTAGATTTTATATTTTCTAAATTCCTAATGAGGGATATGTGTCATTTTTTTCAACCGTATTTTTTCCTGGTTATATAAATAATGAAATTAGAGAAATTTTGAAAAATATAGCAAAACACTAAAAAGAAAATCTTCTGTATTACTGGTACCTACAAGATAACTGTATTAACATTCTGAAATACACGTTTCTCTCCATCACCCACCCCTCCTGTGTAATATATGTATTTCCCTTTTCCCTTCAGCACTCACAAATAATTAGTAAAAGCTATTGTGTAACCTTTTTTCTTTTTTTTTACATAATAGTACACTGTGAATTTCTACTAACACTGGAGTCTTTTTTTAATGCTGAAAAGAGCATTACTTTTTTTTAAACTTTGTATTCTTTGACCTTTAGTATTCATTCAACTAAAACTTGGTTGTTGAACACTCATTATGTGTTATATGCTATGCTAAGCAGATGCAAGCTTGCTTCAGATAAAATTCTGTCCATTGGTATGAGACTGGGTTCATATTTTGGCTCTGATAAATTAAAACAAGGGAGCTTCAATAAATAAGTTCCCTTGAATGGAGTTTAAAATTGGCAGATTTTTACAGAATTGCAGTCTGTAGAAAATGATGTAGCATGATTTCAGCCTATTTGGGAATATGTTAAAGGTATAATAACTAGTTAATTTTCTCTGTATTTTCCAAGTAAATTCTTTAGTTCTTCATAAAATATAAAAATCTTGAAATTCAAATATGAAGAAGTATCTTATAGTAGTTGAAAAAAATTTTTAATTTCAGTTTTATTGAGGTATAATTGACAAAATTATTTTTTTAAAAAAGTATTTATCATGGTGATTTGATAAATGTATATATTGTGAAAGGATTCCCACCATCTGGTTAATTAACATATCCATCACCTCACATATTTTTTTATTTGTTTATTTTTTGATGAGAACATTTAAGTTCTACTTTTTTTTGTTTTGTTTTGTTTTTGTTTTGTAGATTAAGAGCAGGATTATGTGATCGCTGTGCAGTAACTGAAGAACATATGCGGAAGAAACAACAAGAGTTTGAAAATATTCGACAGCAGAATCTTAAACTTATCACAGAGCTTAGTGAGTTTCCTTTCTTCATTTATTAAGTATGTAAAGCATAGTATGCTATTGTTAAAACCTGTTATTAAATTGGTTACAATCAAATGGATTGTTTACATATGTTTTTCTTTATTTAGGCAAAAGTTCAAATGTTTTTTCCCTTTTTGTAGATTTAATCTCATGCTTATTTTAGTAAGAAATAGGGTACAGAAAGGTTGTGCAAATCCTGTCCTCGTTGGCCTTAAAGTCTCACCAGCTGTAAGACAAGAGGCAAATTTTCTTTGGTTATATCTGTATTTGCTTCTTTGGTTTTATTTCATATTAATTCAACTATTTATAATTAGTAAATTTAAACATAAAGCAGACAATTTAGTGTTCTACAAAGGTGTATTTTTTTTGATTTTCACAATTTTTTTGGACACACTATTACAAGTATACCATTTTTAGTTTAGTCTACTTACCATTTTGTGTAGGATTTTCTTCATTTATCTTCTTTTCCAAACTAATTTGGTATTTTGACTTTTTTTTTTCTGTTAATTATATTGCTGTCCTCTGGTTACTCAAGCAAGGATATATGAATGTATCTGATTGTTTTAAAAAGACATAGAAGGAACATAGTTTTATTCTGCTCCCAGAGGTAACTACTATTAAGAATATAATAAATATCTTTACAGGTCCAGATTTATCTATCTTTCTGTTTGTCTCCTTCCCTCATTTTACCCCCTCCTCTATCTTCTCTTTTAAATTTTTAATGGGATCATATCATACTTCTTGTTCTGACATGTTATTTTATTTTGGACTATATATTACAAGTCTTTACATGTTTATATGTTTGTTTATATATTTAGACCCATAGATTCTGTGGTGTGTATGAATGAATGCATGCATGAGTTTATTTAGGAATATAAGATTATCAGTGAGTAGAAAACTATTACATTTCAATAGACATAGTTGAGATCCACAATTATATTACCATTAGTACTTGAAATTATCTGCAGTAATGTCTACATGTCTAATAGTCAGATTTCTAGCAACTTTAACTGTCTGAAAAATAGCCCAAAACTCAACAAGCAAAAACCCTAGGTATTAAGGAATAAGACAGCATTCTTTTTAATGGCTGCGTTTGTAGATGCCATTTATTTACCCATTTTCATATTGATGAACAAGTCAATTTTTTGAGTGTTTGATAATTTCAGTTTCCCTACATTCTCTTCAGTTTTGTGCAAAAATGTATTAATTGACAATATCCAGTTCAGTGGGTAAAGAATGATATACCTTTTTAATATTAGCATTCTCTTTATTACTATTCAGGTCAAGTATCTTTTTACTTGATCTTCAGTTTGCATTTCTTCTTGGGTGAATGGTTTGAATATCCTTTGTCTAATTTTCAGATAGATAAAATACTTCATGAGTTCATGTTGAAAATTCAAATTCAAGACTATAGAGCTTTTGCTAACCTCTTCTAATAACATCTGTATCCCCTTTCTTCCACACTGAGAATCATGGTTCTCAAGGACACAGGGATGATAGAATTAAAATATCCCCTAACTACTCATTTTTTAATCTCATATTATAGCACAATAGTCTTAGAATAATACTGCTAATAATACCCTCAATGTGATTACTGAAAAGTTCAGGAAAACTAATTTTACATTAAAATGAGCAACAGGAAAATCATTGAGGTCAAATCCCAAACAAAGTTATATTATGAATAAAAATACTAAGGGCTTCATGTTTATGAATTCTTGGTGTTTCTATATTGTTGCTACTTTTTTTCCCCTGGCCTGCCTCTCTTTTTTCTTCTTACTTTTTCCAGTTATTGCATTTTGAAGATATTTATCTTGTTATTTCATTTTTATTTTATCCTTTACTTTGTTTTTAAACTCTTTATTTCTATATTTTTTGATCAACCTTGAAATTTTACCATGCTTTCCTAAAATATAAAGATAGTATCTTACCCTCTTCTGAATAGTCCAAAGACTTTAAAACACTTTCACTCTGATCATCTCCTTCTCCATTTACATACTGTTTATGGCCTATATTTTTTTTTCAGCCCTGCAAGTTAGAAACTTTTTTAAAAATTACCTTATTCAGACAGTTTTTAAAAGACTTACCTACATGTGCAGCAGTTTCTTTGCTTATTATTGCTTTTTACATCTCACTTTTCTTCTGGTATTATTACCCTTTCTGATCTTTTTTTTTTTTTTTTGGCCATGCCACACTGCATGCGGAGTCTTAGTTCCCCCAAGTAGGGATCAAGCCTGTGCCCCCTACAGTGGAAGTGCAGAGTCATAACCACTGGACCACCAGGGAAGTCCTGAGATTCATTCTTTAAAAGTTCCTTTAGAGGATATTTGTTGGTTTTAAACCCTCAGTTTTTATCCTCAATGTTTTTGTTTTTGTTTTTGTTTTTGTTTTTTTGTGGTACGCGGGCCTCTCACTGCTGTGGCCTCTCCCGTTGCAGAGCACAGGCTCCGGACGCGCAGGCTCAGCGGCCATGGCTCACGGGCCCAGCCGCTCCGCGGCATGTGGGATCTTCCCAGACCGGGGCATGAACCCGTGTCCCCTGCATCAGCAGGCGGACTCTCAACCACTGCGCCACCTCAATGTTTTTATTTTACCGTTATTTTTATAAGGCTATTTTACAGGATAACAGTTATTTTTCTCTGGCTACTATTAAGATTGTTTTCCTTAGTTTTTGGTATTCTGTAGTTTTAGTGCAATTTCAAGTAGGTTTTTAAGAAAAAAGTCTGTTTAGTATACATTACAAAATCTATTGAATCACTTCTTTAATCATATCTGTAAAACTGTCAGCTACTAGCTCTTCAAACATTGTGTCTTCTCCATTCTCCTTATTTGGGGGTTATAATGAGACCTTGTCATTCGATCCGTTGGTCTCTTAACATCTCTTTCCTATTTTTCGTCCCCTCATTTCACTCTGCTGCGTTCTGGGTAATTTCTTCAGCTTTCTTGTTTATTATACTAAGTTCTTCAGCTCTGTTATACTGAGTTATTTTATTTCAGTAACCAAATTTTTCATTTTTAAAAATTCTGGTTCTTTTTCAAATCTGTGTAGTCTTTTTTTTTTAATGAAATTTCTTAAAAATATAGAAAAGTAAGGAGAATAGTAAGGAACCCTCATACACCGATCACATAGATTTAACAGTTGTTCGTATTTTGCTGTATTTTCTTCATTTCTTTTCAAACTGAAATATTTTAATGTCAATTACATACATCAGGAGATTTTTCCCCTAAATACTTGGATAATTTATACCTAACCACAATACCACTACCTTGCCTACCAAAGATTATCCATAATTTTCTCTAATATTCTTTAAGAGCCGGTCCATATTCATATTTCTACAGCTGTCCCTCTTAAGGTAGTTTTGTTCAAACCTGCCAGTCAAGACCACACATTGCATTTGTGTTTTAATCTGGAATAAACTCCCTTCCTATTTTTTTCTTCTATGACATTGACTTCTTGAAGAAGTAGGGCTGTTTTCCTAAAATTATGCCACCTTCTGGATTTTTCTCATCATTTTCTTTATCTTGTTTATTTCCTATAAAATAGAAATTGTATCTGAAGGCTTGATTAGGTCTAGATTAAACATTTTTGACAGCAGTACTTTATAGGTAAAATTGTCTACTTTATATTGTATCATATTAGGATATAGGTATTGTCAGGTTATTCCACTGTTCAGGATTGGTGGCCAGTTTTCTCCATTATAGAGTTATATTTTCCCCCGAGTACCACCAAGTAGTCTAAATTGGGAGGATGGATGTGTGATACTTTGAAATCTTGCAAAAATACAATTCTCCCTCAGTCTTTCTTTAATGGTTTTAATATCTATTTGTGATTCTGGCCTGAATCAATTATTTAATTGCAGACTACAAAATGATAATTTTCCATTTCTTTTATTCTTATTCTTTATCAGCTGGCATTCTTCTATAAACAAGAATTCTCCCTCATCAGTTTGGGGCCATTGGTTACCTTGGGATGTAGTTCCTACTAGAAAGGCATGATACATCTTAATTTTTTCCCTTTAACTGCCAGTTTTCAGAGTAATATCTTGTATAATAGCTACCTACAATGGTGACAAATAAGGTTTTTTTTAACATCTTTATTGGAGTATAATTGCTTTACAATGGTGTGTTAGTTTCTGCTTTATAACAGAGTGAATCAGCTATACGTATACATATATCACCATATCTCCTCCCTCTTTCTTCTCCCTCCCACCCTTCCTATCCCACCCCTCTAGGCGGTCACAAAGCACAGAGCTGATCTCCCTGTGCTATGGGGCTGCTTACCACTAGCTGTCTGTTTTACATTTGGTAGTATATATAAGTCCATGCCACTCTCTCACTTCGTCCCAGCTTACCCTTCCCCCTCCACATGTCCTCAAGTCCATTCTCTACATCTGCATCTTTATTCCTGTCCTGCCCCTAGGTTCTTCAGAACCTTTTTTTTTTTAGATTCCATATACATGTTAGCATACAGTATTTATTTTTCTCTTTCTGACTTACTTCACTCTGTATGACAGTCTCTAGGACAAATGAGGTTTTGTGTGTTGTATATGTTATGTTTCATTTTGCTTTTGACATGAATGGAGCTTTCTCTTTTTTGAGCATAATAGACGTGTAATTTTATATATTCAGTTTGTGTCATTCAGTTATGTTCATTATTTTTATTGATGCTCAAATTATCTCAATCTTGTTTGGTTACTCATTTTTGGTAATCACTTTTATCATGTTAGTTTTGAGCCTTCCATCTTTTAAATCTTTAAACATTTCATTATCATATAATTCTGTTATCTGAAATACTTGGGAATCTATATGTGAGTTATTTTCTACTGACTCTAGTGGTAAGTGAATTCAGATCACTTTGGCTCCATTCCAGGAGTTCAGGCTTAAACTGGAAATCTCAAGTTCAGTCCCTCCACCAGTGCTGATACCAGTTATCTGCTTGCTTACATTGCTTGGGTTTTAGCTCACAATTTGTTTTGTTTTTGTTGTTGATTGTGTTGGTGGAGTGGGAGGCTCTTGGATTTCTCTTCCTGTGTCCAGCTCAGTTGTCCTCTCGAATCCTTTCCTGATTTTTTCAACGGCTCAACGTAACCTTTTTCTCCTTGGAATTTCATTTAGTATTTTATCTGTACCTCTCTAATGCCCTTGTCACTTTCAGTTGTAAAAAATATGTTTATATAATATCTTTTCTCTCATTAGACTACACTTTCCTCTAGGTCACTGTCATATCTTCAGGTTTTTGGTTTTTTCCAGATCCTCCACAGGAGGTAGTTTAGTAACCCTCACATACTGTATTGATATAGAGTCAACAAATTTTTATTTACTCAGTGTAAGAAATATGTTTGGATTTGTAAACCACTAAATTATTAACAGATTTTTGGAGTATGATTAACTTTCTTTCTGAGAGGTTAATTGTACTTACTCTGACTTGATTTCTTTGATATATTCCTCCTCGTAAAACACATGCTTAACCAGTGACATAATATCAAGGATTGATAATTTTGTGCTGGCAGCAGTAGAAATTATAGCCCAAAACTGAGTTTCTGCTTTATAAATAAGGATGGATAGGAAAATTTAGTCAAGGTAGATTCAAACAAGGAGATACTACTTCAATGGTATATTTAAGTTACCGATACCATAATTATTAATGAAACGTAGAGTATGACTAAGGAAGAAAATTTACTTAAGTGTGCTTATGTTATAAAAATTACACTGATATTCAGTGTTATATTTTATGATCAGATATATTTCAAGATAAATGGTGTTTGAAATTAGTAGGACTGAGTAACCAGATGGAATGCTTTCTTGTGCTCAGTATGAATAATTAAACTATACTCGCCAGTACATGAGGTACTCTTTCTTTTTTGCCCACAGGCATTACATAGAATTATCAGTTAATCATTTACCTGGAACTTGCACAATATGAGATGTAATAATCACCACCTAGTAACAAATTAGTTTTGAACAGTAGCGTTAACCCTAACATCATGACTTAGAATTTGAAATCCTAATTCTCCATGATTGTTGCAACTGTTGAAAGAACCTGACATACATCTTATTATAGCTATAATTTGTGCTTTCTTTTCACATTATATTTAAGTGAATGAAAAGAATATTCTACAGGAAGAAAATAAAAAGCTTTCTGAACAGCTGCAGCAGAAAATTGAGTAAGTATTTTTTCTTAATTGTGGCAGAAAATTGAATATTTTCCCCTAGCTTCTCTTTCTTCATTTCACTTAGCTTTGCAAACTGTAAAGATATATTAAAAGGTAAAGGTTTCATTTTTAAAATTTATAAAGTATTCTGAAAATGAAAATATAAAGAAAATCACTATATTTTTGTTCTGGGAGTATATATGAAGGGTGTGTATGCATCTTTTAGCTTAGTGTGTGAATATATAAAAATCAAAACATTTTAATTTAAAGCACTTTAATTTTTATAACTTTATTATAAATAAAAAATCATTCAAATTAATTATTTGAAATACTTATATTTTAAATATTTGAGTTTTGTTACCACCTTTCTAGCCCTGTCCCAGAAACTTTATAAAAGCAATCTGAATAATTATTTCCTTGTATACATTTCTCAGGCCAGGAGAACTTCCTCCTTTCCCTCTCCCCCAATTTCTCATAATAAAAATAATAACTTTCATCTTGTGTTCCAGTTACTCTTCTTTGTGTTTTATGTTTATTATTTCTAATCCTCACTGTGACTCTTCAAGGTAGTTTTATTAACTCTACTTTATAGATGAGGAATCCACATCTTAAGTCAGGTAACTTGCCATGGTCTGACAACTAGTAGATAATGAGACATCACTCAGAACCCCATCTTCTGACTTAAAAGCCTCTGTTCTTTCCATTATTTGACAGTGTCTCAAAAAAAGAATCTGTTTTCCTGGGTCTAGTCTGACGCCAAGCAGAGTTATGGCCAGTTCTTAGTTCCCATTTATGTAAAGCTTATATAATATTTTTTTAAAGTTAGGATTCAGGATAGTGTTAATGGTTTATAGGATTTTAAAGACTCTTGCATCTGAGTGGACATCTACAAAAACTTTGCTAAACTATGTAGACGTAACATTGTTTTGGCTTACGAGTAGCTACTGTCTTATGTATAAACACATAGCACAAGTGGAATTAATATCTTTATCATATCAGTATATTTTTTAAGTAGTGGATGTCCAATAGGATTTTGATATTTCTCCCATGTTAGCATGAATATTGGTCCAATATTCAGCCCACTGAATATTGGTAGTCAAAGAGAATTTTGAGGGGGGATAATAGATGAGGAAAGAAGGCTGTCAGGCCAGACTGAGGTTATCAAATGTGTATATGAAAATGTCAACCCTTTCTTATTTTACTCATGCTGCATATTGAAGTGAAGCTAGAACACAAATTCACAGTCTTTTCTATATGATTCCAAAACACAAAGTTTTTCTTTTTGAAAAGTTACAACCTAATCTCACTTCAATTGACAAGATACTCTTTGTTATAGTCCTTATTTGTCCCACTTCCTGTGAGCATTCCTATGCTTCACTGTGATAATATCAGTGTGTTTGACTACAGGATGATACCTCAGGCTCCACTGGAGGTGTTTTGTAACAAGCTATATATGTTCTGCATTACCCTTCATTTTTTTTTTTAATGGATCTTTATTGAAGTATAATTGCTTCACAATACTGTGTTAGTTTCTCTTGTACAACAAAGTGAATCAGCCATGTGCATATATATATCCCCATATCCCCTCCCTCTTGAGCGTCCCTCCCACCCTCCCTATCCCACCTCTCTAGGTCATCACAAAGCACCAAGCTTATCTCCCTAGGCTATGCTGCTGCTTCCCACTATTTTACATTTGGCAGTGTATATATGTCAGTGCTACTCTAACACCACCCTAGCTTCCTCCTCCCCCACTGTGTCCTCAAGTCCATTCTCTATGTCTACATCTTTATTCCTGCCCTGCCACTAGGTTCATCAGTACCATTTTTTTTTAAGATACCATATATATGTGTTAGCATATGGTATTTGTTTTTCTCTTTCTGACTTAACTTCACTCTGTATGACAGACTATAGGTCCATCCACCTCACTACAAATAACTCAATTTCGTTTCTTTTTATGGCTGAGTAATATTCCATTGTATATATGTACCACATCTTCTTTATCCATTCATCTCTCAATGGACATTTAGGTTGGTTCCATGTCCTGGCTATTGTAAATAGTGCTGCAGTGAACATTGTGGTACATGTCTCTTTTTGAGTTATGGTTTTCTCAGGGTATATGCCCAGTAGTGGGATTGCTGGGTCATATGGCAGTTCTATTTTTAGTTTTGTAAGGAACCTCCATACAGTTCTCCATGGTGGTTGTATCAGTTTACGCTCCCACCAACAGTGCAGGAGGGTTCCTTTTTCACTACACCATTTCCAGCATTTATTGTTTGTAGACTTTTTGATAATGGCCATTCTGACTGGTGTGAGGTGACACCTCATTGTAGTTTTGATTTCTCTACTAATTAGTGATGTTGAGCATCTTTTCATGTGCCTCGTATCAATTTACATTATTCCCACCAGCAGTGCAAGAGGGTTCCCTTTTCTCCACACCCTCTCCAGCATTTATTGTTTCTAGAGTTTTTGATGATGGCCAATCTGACCGGTGTGAGATGATATCTCATTGTCGTTTTGATTTGCATTTCTCTAATGATTAATGATGTTGAGCATTCTTTCATGTGTTTGTTGGCGATCTGTATATCTTCTTTGGAGAAATGTCTATTTAGTTCTTCTGCCCATTTTTGGATTGGGTTGTTTGTTTTTTTGTTATTGAGCTGCAAGAGTTGCTTATAAATTTTGGATATTAGTCCTTTGTCAGTTGCTTCGTTTGCAAATATTTTCTCCCATTCTGAGGGTTGTCTTTTTGTCTTGTTTATGGTTTCCTTTGCTGTGCAAAAGCTTTTAAGTTTCATTAGGTCCCATTTGTTTATTTTTGTTTTTATTTCCATTTCTCTAGGAGATGGGTCAAAAAGGATCTTGCTGTGATTTATGTCATAGAGTGTTTTGCCTATGTTTTCCTCTAAGAGTTTGATAGTGTCTGGCCTTACATTTAGGTCTTTAACCCATTTTGTGTTTATTCTTGTGTGTGGTGTTAGGGAGTGTTCTAATTTCATTCTTTTACATGTAGCTGTCCAGTTTTCCCAGCACCACTTATTGAAGAGGCTGTCTTTTCTCCATTATATGTTCTTGCCTCCATTGTCATAAATTAGGTGACCATATGTGTGTGGGTTTATCTCTGGGCTTTCTATCCTGTACCATTAATCTATATTTCTGTGTTTGTGCCAGTACCATACTGTCGATTACTGTAGCTTTGTGGTATAGTTTGAAGTTGGCGAGCCTGATTCCTTCAGCTCCGTTTTTCTTTCTCAAGATTGCTTTGGCTGTTCGGGGTCTTTTGTGTTTCCATACAAATTGTAAAATTTTTTGTTCTAATTCTGTAAAGAATGCAGTTGGTAGTTTGATAGGGATTGAATTGAATCTGTAGATTGCTTTGGGTAGTATAGACATTTTCACAGTATTGATTCTTCCAATTCAAGAGCATGGTATATTTCTCCATCTGTTTATGTCATCTTTGATTTCTTTCATCGGTGTTTTATAGTTTTTTGAGTACATGCCTTTCACCTCCTTAGGTAAGTTTATTCCTAGGTATTTTATTCTTTTTGTTGCATTGGTAAATGGGATTATTTCCTTAATTTCTCTTTCTGATTTTTCGTTGTTAGTGTATAGCAATGCCAGAGATTTCTGTGCATTAATTTTGTATCCTGCTACTCTACCAAATTCATTGATTAGTTCTAGTAGTTTTCTGGTGGCATCTTTAGGATTTTCTATGTAAACAATGACAGTTTTACTTCTTCTTTTCCAATTTTTATTCCTTTTATTTCTTTTTCTTCTCTGATTGCTGTGGCTAGGACTTCCAAAACTGTGTTGAGTAAGACTGGCGAGAGTGGCCATCCTTGTCTTGTTCATGATCTTAGTGGAAATGGTTTCAGTTTTTCCCCATTGAGAATGATGTTTGCTGTGCGTTTGTCATATATGGCCTTTACTATGTTGAGGTAGGTTCCCTCTATGCCCATTTTCTGAGAGTTTTTATCATAAATGGGTATTGAATTTTGTCAAAAGCTTTTTCTGCATCTGTTGAGATGATCATATGGTTTTTATTCCTTAATTTGTTAATATGGTGTATCACACTGATTGATTTGCACATATTGAAGAATCCTTGCATCCCTGGGATAAATCCCACCTGATCGTGGTGTATGATCCTTTTAATATGTTGTTGGATTTTGCTTGCTAGCATTTTGTCCAGGATTTTTCCATCTGTGTTCATCAGTGATACTGATCTATAATTTTCTTTTTTTGTGATATCTTTTTCAGGATTTGGTATCAGGGAGATGGTGGCTTCGTAGAATGAATTTGGGAGTGTTCCTCCCTCTGCAATTTTTTGGAAGAGTTTGAGAAGGATCGGTGTTAGCTCTTCTCTAAATGTTTGATAGAATTC
>NC_041232.1:37103427-37126702 GCF_002837175.3 Physeter macrocephalus
GTGGCCTCTCCCGTTGCGGAGCACAGGCTCCAGACGCACAGGCTCAGCAGCCACGGCTCACGGGCCCAGCCGCTCTGCGGCATGTGGGATCTTCCCGGACCGGGGCACGAACCCGTGTCCCCTGCATCAGCAGGTGGACTCTCAACCACTGTGCTACCAGGGAAGCCTGGAAGATTTTTAATCACAGTTTCAATGTCATTACTTGTGATTGGTCTGTTTATATTTTCTAATTCTTCCTGGTTCAGTCTTGGAAAATTGCACGTTTCCAATAATTTGTCCATTTCTTCATGGTTGTCCATTTTATTGGCATATAGTTTTTTGTAGTAATCTCTTATAATCCTTTGTATTTCTGCAGTGTCAGTTGTGATTTCTCCTTTTTCATTTCTAATTTGATTGATTTGTGTCCTCTCCCTTTTTTTCTTGATGAGTCTGGCTAAGGGTTTATCAAATTTGTTTATCTTCTCAAAGAACCAGCTTTTAGTTGTATTGATCTTTGCAATTGTTTTCTTTGTTTCCATTTCATTTATTTCTGCTCTGATCTTTTTTTTTTTTTTAATTAATTTATTTATTTTTGGCTGTGTTGGGTCTTCGTTGCTGCGCGCGGGCTTTCTCTAGTTGCGGCAAGCGGGGGCTACTCTTCATTGCGGTGCGCGGGCTTCTCACTGCAGTGGCTTCTCTTATTGTGGAGCACGGGCTCAAGGCGCACGGGCTTCAGTAGTTGCGGCACGCGGGCTCAGTAGTTGTGGCTCGTGGGCTCTAGAGCACAGGCTCAGTAGTTGTGGCACACGAGCTTAGTTGCTCCGTGACATGTGGGATCTTCTCAGACCCGGGAAACAAACCCGTGTCCCCTGCATTGGCAGGAGGACTCTCAAACACTGTGCCACCGGGGAAGCCCTCTGCTCTGATCCTTATGATTTCTTTCCTTCTACTGACTTTGGGTTTTCTTTGTTCTTCTTTCTCTAGTTGCTTTAGGTGTACACTTCATTTTTAAGAAACTGAATTCTAAATCACATCTGGTTCCAAAGTTTTCAGATAAGTGGTGGTTGACCTACATTAATTTATGTTCTGTGAATTAATTTAGCACATGTAGCTTATGGTATTTTGAACACATCAGCCCTGATATTTATGAATTCCAAAGATAAATAAGATAACTAGTCTGTAGAGGTTATACAGAATTAGATGGGTGAATGCCTCCAAAACCAAGGTTATAAAGTGAATTGTAACTAGATAATATCATTTGCTTGGTCAACTGTGAATTCTAATTTGTTCAGAATTAGTTTTAGTGTTCTCAAATTCACAGATTTTTCTGTTGAAGCTCATTGACACGTTAGAAAAGAAGTAAAAGCTGAAGTTTGTAATAACAGTGAAGATCAATCATATAGATGAGCTCAGGGCATGTATGTTTTATTTAGTACATGGCCTTAGAACAGTGTAGGAGATAATCTGTTGTGTCTTTCAGGTCTCTCCTGAAATTTAATATAGTTATTCTCATAAGCCAACTTCTTTTACAACTTGTTCTCCTCAAATTCCCTTTTGCTTTCAGTCAGAAAAAAAAAAAGAGCAAGTATTATCTTGCCTGAAATTTCCCTGAACTTTAGAAAAAGTATTATTTTATTTATACTTTTTCTTGTTAAATGCAGTAATTCTGACTCACCTAATCTGGGTTTGATGTTACAGATAGCTTCCTTTTTTGTTGTTGTTTTTGTTTTGTTTTGTTTGGCTGCATTGGGTCTTTGTTGCTGCATGTGGGCTTTCTCTAGTTGTGGCAAGCAGGGGCTACTCTTCATTGCGGTGTGTGGGCTTCTTATTGCGGTCTTCTCTTGTTGCAGAGCACGGGCTCTAGGCACGTAGGCTTCAGTAGTTGCAGCACGTGGGCTCAGTAGTTGCAGCACATGGGCTCAGTAGTAGGGGCGCATGGGCTTAGTTGCTCCACAGCATGTGGGATCTTCCCAGACCAGGGATCGAACCCACATCCCCTGCATTGGCAGGCGGATTCTTGACCATTGCACCACCGGGGAAGTACCACAGAGACCTTTTATGGTAGGACAGTTGTTTAGTGACACTATAGTAAGAAATTATTCAGAAAAAAATTTGCTGTTATAAAGTTCAAAATATATACTCAGCTGTACCAGTCACAGAAAGCAAGTAATTAAATAAGCTAAGTGTTGAGGTCATGACTTGTTTTGGGAAATGGATGAGCTGGATGTGAAAGTCAAAGGAGTCTTCTTTTTCATTTGTTTGTTTTTTAAAACCCAAGTCCTCTACAGTGAAAGCACAGAGTCCTAACCACTGGACTGCCAGGGAGTTCCCTCAGTGCCCTCTTTTAAATTGAATTCCTTGTATAACTTCTTTAACAAATAGCCATTTTTTGAATACCTCTTATACAGGTTCACTGTGTCCCAAGCCTATTTAATTTTAACGAGATGATACTGTTAAAAGTTCTAAGTTTGGGTAGAAATCACTGTACAGAGTGATATTCGTTGATTCTAATTTTTGCCTTCTGGAACCATCTGGAGCAACTTTACCCCCCACCCACGCCCCCACCTTCTATTTGATGGCCCTTTGTTTACATGAAGACAGGGTACGGGATCCTCCTGAGTCTTAATTGTAAATAGGTAAATATACAGAGTAGATATTCTCTTTTCATTAACTGTTCTTTGTGAGACATTACTTCAAGACTCTTCAAATTATCATTTCTCTTTAATGTTTCAGTTTGTCAATATTTTAATTAATCCAGTTGTCTTCTAGGTATAGTCTGACCAGTAGAGCAGTACTGCTCCCTCCATTTTTCTGTGTCCTTTTACTTAATGTGGTCAAAACATACATACATTACTGGTGGTTCTTTACCGGGTTTACTGCTAACTAGAACCTCTAAGTCAAAGTCTTCCCTATGGCTTTATAGTAGTTGTTATGGAAACCTTATATCAAAGGAGTCTTCACTGTAAGGTAAAGAGCACTATTGATTAAATACTAGTTTCTGGGCATTACATTACATTTTTACATATATTATTTCTTTCTCACCACTTTCCCACAAAAACGAAATAGGAAGGTACAGTACTGTATCCACTTTAATAGAGGCTCAGAAAGGTTAACTAACTTACCCAATGTGACTAGTAAATGTCAGATGCAGGATTTGAACCCAGGTCTACCTCAACTTCAGAGTTTTTAAACCCTTTGTATAGTTTTGTGCTAAAACAGCCTTAGACGGTTACCTGCGTGGTGTCACCCTGCGTAGGTGGATTCTCTCTCTTCTGACTCATTTCAGTGAGGCTTTTTATTTTGCATTTATCCTGTTCTATTTCATTTTGTTAGATTTGGCCCATTATTCCAACCTCTGGGGGTCTTTCATATGTTGATTTTTTTCCTACCATGTATTAGGTTAGCTTTTATTCTCAGCTTTGTGTCTTCCACAAATTCAATGAATATTCCATCAGCACCCTCATCAAAATCAGTAATAAACGTTGAACAAAACCTGCCTGAGGATGGAGCCCTGAGGCATACTTCCACAGGTTTCCTCATTGATATAATTCTTTGTCTGATGGTGTTCAGTCAGTTTGGAGTCTGTCTTTCTCTATTAGTACCGTTTGTATTTCTCCCTTTTGTTTACAGTGAGAAGATAACAAGAGAGTCACTGTCAGATGCCTTCCTGAGATCGAGATATGCAGTGGAGCATTCCTCAGAAAACTGGCTTAATAACCCTGTTTTTAAAAATTAGTCTTATTTGAATTATTCATATAATAAACTGGTTCCAAGAAAGCAGGGTATCAGACTCATTAGTGTATATTTCAGGGAACCCTCTTTTTTGAAAATCAGAATGTTTAAGTGAACCTGATAGCTGTAACTACTTCATTAAATTTAAATTATATTTTAACTGGAAGTGTAAGTTTTTAGAGGAGGAGAAAAGCTTGAATATTAAAAGCTTTTTTACAGACTCATTATGAAGGGAGACCCTGGATCCTTACAGCTCTTAGAAAAATGAACAACTAAAATTGTTTTGACAGGAATTTAAGGGGAGGCTCTCAGGCCGTTAGAAAGAAAAGTGGAAGGAGAAAGATGGCCAGTGTACATAATTAACCTAAAGCTGTGGCATAAAATTTTAACTTTTCTCAGAAAATCTCAGAATGAGACCTAATGCTTTAAAGAAGAAACTTGGTTAACACATAGAAAGTTGTTTTGTTTTGGTTTTCTTTTTCTTTTTCTTTTGTGACAAAGGACAAAGGAGGACAAAGCCAGTACTTGTTTACTTAGTTTGGACACCTCTAGTTAGAGCTGGTTTTGTGTGTGTGTATGTGTGTGTGTATGTGTGTGTGTTTGTATGTTTTTTCCTTTTGTGATCCCAGCTACTTCTAGATTGAGTCTGCCAGGAAATCAGTTTCTTCTAGTGACTCATTCATGTTTCAGGTTGAATTTTTATGACTAATAGGCAGGTAGCCTGTGATGTGATTAATTAAAGTGAGGTTAGATAGATTTCATACTCCATTAATTTGTAAGAGTTTCTCATATGACTTTAGTTTACTTTGTTTTTTCCAGAATAAGATGGTAGAATTGTAGGTAGAGATTAGATATTAGCTCTAAAGATTTTACTCAGTATAGAGTATAGGATTATAGACCACAAATAATATTGATATTATCTAGGAAATTAAAATACAAATCCATTAGGAAAAATTAATCTCTTTTAATTAAAATCTCTGTTGGTCATAATTTATAAAAATCTCATTATTCTTTGTTTGAAATATGTAGTATTACAAAATGGTATGAGTATATTAGAACAGACTGGTTTTGTCAAGTAAAGCCTAAGTGCCTGACAGACTGATAAAAATTGGTGGCAAATAAGGTCAATGATGGCTTGACATGGGAAAGGCATGTTTCCTTTCAAAGGAAAGTTGAGTTAAAGTGAATTAACTTTATTTTACTCAATACCCACAATTCAGTCCAAACCCAGTCTTTAGGTGCCTTCGGGCCTGAATTGAATTGGGCAAGAACATATGCCTAGATCAGCACAAATTAATTTTTCTAGTGAAATCTGGGAACCTTTCATATTCATTCAACAAATATTTATTGGGCATGTACCAAGTACCCACTATTGCAGACACTTGTGATGTATCAATGAACCAAAAAGATCCTTATCCTCTTAGAGCTTACTTTCTGGCTGGTGAGCAATAGACAAATCAATTATGTACTATGTTAGGAAGCAGTAACTGCTATGGATAAAGTAACAGCAGAATAACAAGGAACCGGAGTACTAGGGTGTGGGAAGGGGGTTGCAGTTTTAAATAGCATGTTCAAGGCAGGCATTGATGAGAAGGCAAACACTTGAAGAAGATGAGGTAGTTAGCCATGTGATATCTGGGGATGAGCATTCCAAGCAGATGGAACAGCTGGAGCAAAAAACATAAAGTAGGGGTGTGCCTGGTGTGTTTGAGGAGCCTCAGGGAAGTGAGGGTGGCTGGAGTAGAATGTAATATGAGAGGAGTCAGAGGTAATGGGGGAGGGGGATGATCAGATCAATCATTATAAGGAGTTTGGCTTGTGTTTTCAGTGAAGTGGGGAGATGTGGCAGGTTTTAATCAGAAGAGTGACATGATATAAGTTTTAATAAGACTATTCTGACTGATGCGTTGAGAGTACTGTAAGTGAGCGTGGATAGAAGCAGAAGTAGAAATTCAGAGTCCTACTTGTAGTCAGTCATCAGTCCCATGGTCTATACCAAGGATAACAGTGTTGTCCTGGGAGTCTGGCTGCCAGGGTTTAGATCCTGCTTCTGTTAAACGTCTTTATTTTATTTTATTTTTTATAAATTTATTTATTTATTTTTGGCTGCATTGGGTCTTCGTTGCTGTGGGTGGGCTTTCTCTAGTTGCGTTGAGCAAGGGCTGCTCTTCATTGTGGTGCACGGGCTTCTCATTGTGGTGGCTTCTCTTGTTCCAGAGCATGGGCTCTAGGCGCTTGAGCTTCAGTAGTTGTGGCTCGCGGGCTCTAGAGCACAGGCTCAGTAGTTGTGGTGCACGTGCTTAGTTGCTCTGCAGCATGTGGGATCTTCCCAGACCAGGGCTTGAACCCATGTCCCCTCCGTTGGCAGGTGGATTCTCAACCACTGCACCACCAGAGAAGCCCTTACTATTTTATTTTAGTAAGTGACTTAACCTCTTATCTGTATTTTCTGTTTGTAAAACGAGAGTAATGATAATACCTTATACTTAAACTGATACATGTAACGCTTTGAACAGTGCCTGCCAGTGTAAACCTGCAACAAATGTTGGTGTTACTAGTGTTAGTATTATTTATCACCCTGAATTTGTCATTTGCCAAGTCTTGTTGATTCTGCTGCCACAGTGTTTAACACTGGTCCCTTCCTTTCCATACCTATCTTCAGAATTCCAGTTCAAACCCAGAGAAGCTCCTGCCTGAACTATTACAGCCATTACTTCCTTTCTTTCTGTCCCAGTCAATCTTGCACAGGCTTGCTGCTAGATTGTCACATTACTTCCATTCTCTAAAACCTTAATTTCTTTCCTCTTGCTTTCTAAATTATGTGCGCACTTAGTCGAGGCTCTCCTTCATGTAGTTCCGGCTTGTCTTTCTCTAACACAAGTACACAGTACTGCCTGCCTTTACTCAAACTTGGAGGATCCTCTGCTGATTTTCTCTGCCATTTGAAATTCTTTTAATTTCACCTCAAGTACCACCAACTACACTTTCTACTTCACTTCTCACAGTAATATTCCACTTGGTACTCTAGTCATGTGAGTACTTCTCTAATCCTTGTATTTAGACTTGGAACATCAGATGCAAGGAATTATATCTCTTACAGCTTCATACCTGTGTTCTGCTGTCACTCATACCATATGCTAGATGTTTTGATAAATATTTATCAAACTAATTTTCATTCAGTTGTCTTATTTTCCTCTAGGAATGATCAACCACATCAAGCAACTGATCTTGAATCTGAGGAAGATGTTATTCCAGATTCACCAATAACAACCTTTTCATTTTCTGGCACTAACCGACTACGAAGGAAGGAGAACCTCCACGTCCGATACATAGAACAAACACATACTAAACTGGAGCACTCTGGGTGTGCACATGGTGAGGATTGGAGTTGTAGTTTAGTTACCTGGTTCTGTTAAAAAAAAAAAAGTATTCATCTATTGTTAGGAAGATAGTCATTTTTCAGGTAACTTATGTTACAACTGTAAGTTTAACTTCCATTAGTGAAGTGACTGTGAAGGCATCTACTGCCCATATTATGTATAGACGTGTGTTGCTCATCTGAATATGTAAACACTCAGCATTTTACAAAGGTAGTGAATAGTTTTTTTCCTTTTTTCTTTTTATT
Source organism: Physeter macrocephalus (assembly GCF_002837175.3). Taxonomy (NCBI): domain Eukaryota; kingdom Metazoa; phylum Chordata; class Mammalia; order Artiodactyla; family Physeteridae; genus Physeter; species Physeter macrocephalus. Next base: position 37,110,764 of record NC_041232.1, read on the forward strand.
TAAAAACTATTCCTATGTGTATATATCTGAGTGGGATACATGGAAGGAGGAGATATCCTAACATTAAGTTCCACCTACTGTGTGCTGGTTATTTGGCCTATTTGAATACATTATTACTGTGTTTTAATCCTCATGACAGGTTTGAGGTAGCTACTAGCACCTTCGTTTTATAGATGAGGAAAGATTTGCTCTTTAGAGGGGTTAAGTAACCTGTCAAGTAGATGAGTCAAAATTGAAATATAGATCTTCCTGGCTCTAAACTTTTGTACTTTCCAAGTCTTATCCACAGCTACTCCCACCAATGCTTTAACTAGCTATTTTTATTTTTTATAATATGTAGCACTTGGTGGTAAATCAAGAAATGGCTTTATAATATATCTACTTCGTGCTTGTCAATGGCATATTTCTAATTCCAAGCCAGTTTACCATTTCTGCTAAATGCTTTGGAACTACCTTTTCATGTAGTCCTGAAATTTATCCTGTGACGTGATACAGTGCTTATTCCTTTTAATATTAATCTAAAAGTAAATATTTTTAAAACTTTCATCTTAACCTAAACTGTTTGTAACAAGGAAAGCACTTGAGGGGAAGGAGTATACACAGTCTTAGAGATATTTTTCTAATGCAAATAAATTGTTGACAGTAGCTATGCCTTTTAAAGAAACAGTAGATCTTAATCTTTGATACTGGAAAATTGACACAGTTTTCCCCCATTTTATATGAGCTTGCATCACCATCTAGTGGAAAACAAAAGAATTGTTAAAAATCTTACACGTAATTAGGAGCTAAATTAAAATGTAAGATCATGGATTTAGAATGAACATTTGTGGGCCTTTCAGTCTGGTATCAGAACATGAATCACTACAGATAAGCATCGGCATAATTTAGATCATGTTTAAATCCATCTGAAAGAATATCCAGAAAAACAAATCACAGCAATTTCCTTTTTTAGGAAAAGTCATCTTTGTATCTAGTAAAATGCTCTTGGTTTATTTCTTCATTGTATGCGAATAACCTGTAACTATTTAAAACTTTGTCAGTTTTAATCTTGTTCTGATCATTTTTACTTGGAATATGAAATTCTGCTTTTAAAATATGCTTTTGAGCCATGCAAATTATGTTAAAACTAATTTAATGACTAGTTACTCCTTTTCTCTTTCTAACCATCCATGCTTGTTTATTTTTACATGTATACTGCTTTTTAATGATAATTTCTAGTTATAATTAGTAAAAGTCTATTTCCCTTTACTTTGTCCTTCTTTTGGTTTTCTTTGAATTAAACCCTTATACAGTGGAATGATTTCTGATAAAGCATGTTTCAGCTTTCCTTCCAGAAAATGAAAACTCTAAAACAAAGATTGAAAAAGCTGTATGATGCAATATTCATTTCAAATGAACCTACTGATTTGCAATGATACACAAGGAAAAGATACATTAAAGTATTACAACTCTAGAAGGCTTAGGTCAGAAGAATTTATCTGTTCCAGTCCTCTCTACCCCACTGTCCTAACTTCCAGCTTTGTTTCTCAGTGAAACTAAAGGAATAACCTTTTTAGAATATTAAAGTTACGTCAATAAAATACACTTCTAGTGCATTTAAAGATAGATTTGTATTTGCTTATCATTTTTCATGATTGTTTGTTTATATGTAATCTCTCTTCTTTTTTCCCTTAGAATTGAGAAAAGTACCAAAGTCTTCAACTCATCCACAACATAAACATAATGAACGTGAAATTCTAGTGGCTGACACTTGTGATCAGAGTCAAGCTCCAGTGGCTAGTAAGCAAGATACTGAGATTACTTTATAAGTTTAAAATTGGTGGACAAGAGTGACCGTCTGAATTAGACAACATTTTAAAATATTTTCCATAAAATTTTGTTTGTATTATTTGCTGTTTAGCAGTCTTTTTCATATTGGAAAGTAATGTTATCCTGTTATTAATTCATATTAATATCCCTATCCACATTAATTACAATTGCTAGTAATTTTAAGTAAATGAGGCTCTACTGTGGTTTACTCATTCATTCAACAAATATTTGGATGAGATCGCCAAGCAAGTGAGTGAAGATGGGAAAGAGAAGAAGTTCCAGTACTTAGCCCTGAGGCACTCCATTATGTAAAGGAGTGATTCTCAGCTATTTTTTATTATCACTCCCACCTGGCCTTTTTAGACTCCCACCCCCCCCCCCCATCACTTCCCCCATGGGATTTTAATACTGTAGATATACTGTATTGAGTGTATGTTTATCTGTGTCTCATACATAAAAAGATTTTTTTGCCCCCCAAGAACCATTTTCACCTCCTCGGAGGCAGTATTGCAGCTGTTGGGATGGTGATTTAGAGATTGTGAAAATGAAGACCAACCAAGTAGCCAGAGAAGGAGCTGCAAGTGAGATAGGAGAACCAAGATAAAGTGGCGTCCTTTAAACCAAAAGAGAAAGGAGGGAGTGGTCACTGTGGAGAACAGTGCTGATAGGTCGCAGAAGATGAAGACTGAGTATTGACCGTTGGATTTGGTCCCCTGAGGATCATTGAGTGTTTAACTCTTAATGAGAATTGTTAAAGTGTAGGGGTGATCAACTAGACTATCATGTTCAAGAGAACGGGAAGGAGCACTTGTGAACAAGTCCTTCAGGGCCTTTTTGTGGTGAAGGGGGAAGGGAGAATGGACAGTGGCTAAAGAGAAACATGGGTCCAGGGAGGTTTTTAAAAGATGGACTATTATAGCATATTCAGCATGTTTTTATGCTGATGGAATGATCTTGTAAGGAGAGAAATGAGTAATTCTGGAGAAAGAGGGAACAATTGCTAGATCCTTGAAAAAGTGAGAGGAGATGAAATGCAGAGCAAAACTGGGAGGACTGGCCATGGTTAATCACTTACTCATTTTATATTAGTACAGAGCCTATACTCTGAAAGCTACTAATCATTTTATATTAGTGTATGTATGTTTGTGTGCATGTGTATAGACAGACTGTCAGGCAAAGGCTGCAGGGGATGTTAGACTGTGTCAGAACCTTGCTTCTTAGCACTCGGGAGACCATTTTCTTCTGCTGCTGCTGCCGCTAGGACTTTACTCCATCAGTTTTTCTCTTATCCTGTATCTCCAGTTTCTCTGCAGGTTCTTTCTTTTCAACATAAACATACATGTTATCTTTTGTCTTTTAAAATAACCCCCTCTTAATTGTCTCCACTCTGAGCTAGAGCTTCTCTTCAAAGCTGAAAAAGCAGTCTGTGCTCAATTTCTCCGTTCTGTCAACTCCCATTCACTCCAGGAAGAAAAAAGGGTGCAGGGGAAGGGAGGAAGGAGGGTGGAAAAGAGGGAGAGGAAGTGGGGGAGAAAAGGGGACACATCCTCACACTCTCTTCTCTCACTCATTACATTGGAACTGCTTGGCAGTAGTCATCAGAGACCTCCTGGTTGTTAAATCGAGTGAATGCTTACCAGTCTTTATCTTACTTGACCTTTCTATGACATTTGACATTCCACACACTCTTTCTTGAAGTGCTGCCACTCTCCTGATTCTCTTATTGTTCATTTTTCACCTTCCATTACTGGCTATTCTTTCTCCATCTGTCTTTTAAATGTCACTGTCCCCAATATATATGATCCTTGGCCTATTCTTCTCTCATTATCTGTTTCTGGAGGAATTTCACTTAGAGTTATTATTCTTCTACCACCTATATGATAATAAATTCCAAATCTATCTCTTTCCAAGACTTTTCTCTTGAATTCCAAACTGATGTATCTGGCTGCTATTGAACAGCTATACCTGGATATCCTTCCACTTGAGCATGTCCGAAGTGAAACTTTCATGTCAAACCTGCTCATCCTTTTATTTACAGTCTCAGTGAATGACAGTTTAGTCTCCAAGTCTTATTAATTGCACCTCCTACACATCTGTCATGCACATTCTTCTGCACCCACATTATACTAGTTTGGGCCATCAGCATCTCTCATGAGACTCTTTTAGTAATCTAATTAGTCCCTTTGCCTATTAGTGAGTGCTTCTTGTTCTGTCAGCCTGTCTGAATTACCTTTTTAGCCCAAATATTGCATCTGTCCTCCATTAAAAAACCCTTGGATATCTCTTCATTGCCTACAGGATAAATTTTAAATTCTTTAGCATAATCTGATCCCTTATCAACCTGTCTGCACTCATGTCCTAACTACCGTTTTACCTTTTGCACTTTGATTTCCAGCAGTTGAACCACATGTAGTTGCCTGAACATGCAGTTTTGTTTCACGTATTGCACCTTCCATATACCTAGAATCCTCTCTGCCCCCAGCCCAGTTTAATTCCTTTTTCTCTCAAGGGTCAGCTTAGTCATCACTTGGTGAGCTTTCCTTGTTTTCTCAAGGCAGATATAGGAGTCCTTGCTCTGTGTTTAAATCACCCCTTTTATGTACCTTTAATGTTTATCACATTTTATTGCAATTTTCTTTTTACCTTTCAACTATAGCAGCCCATAAGCTCCTTGAGGACAACAACCTTTTCTTTTCGTAGCACAATGCCTGAAACATAGTATGTGCTACATAAATACTTGTTGACTTATTGAAACTCTGTATACATAAAACTTTATAAAATATTTGAACACAGGTGAATTCTGTATAAATATGTGTTAGCTTAAAACTTGAAAATTATGCAGTGCTGAAAATCTCTGCACTGTGAGAGTTTTCATGAAGTGAAACTCTCATGAAAGAGTGTTCTCATGAAAGGTTACTATATAAATATGGTTTGATACTCATTCTGTGTATCACAAGAACTCCATAATAATCTACCTGTTAACATTTAGTTCATTTAGGAAAAATAGAAAACCTAGCTGAAAAAGTTTGGCAAGCGTAGATGCTAGATACCTGCAACTTATTGCAATTTATAGTAGATATTTTGGACTTTACATAGAATTTTAAAAATTGTTCAGTGCCATTTTGTAAAGTGGTACTTTGAGCTTTTTCTTTCCTTTTACGTATTTTTTCATAAGTCTGGTTTCTACAATTGTATAATTTGTTTTTTCTTTTTTAACTTAGATACACATGGAAAAAGCAGTTATCCTGATAATTTAGCTACAGTTGTTGCTGAAACACTTGGACTTAGTGTTCAAGATGAGTCTGTAAGTAATTGTTTACTTTGGTGATAATATGAATTAATTAGTGTCTTTTGAGGTCAGTTTTTAGAGAATTGAGCAAGCGAAAAATTAGTTTATCCAAAGATTATTGGATAAAGGCCTAGAACAAAAATTGATGTGACTAGAAAGGCCCATTTATATTATTCACCCCAGGCAGTCGCAGAAATCTAGAATCTTTAGAATTCTTGGGATATATAGGTTGTGGGTTGAATCAAAATTTATATGGCTTAGAGGATTAGCAACCCTCTTCCCTATCCCCCTCTCCTCCCTACCCTGTTCCAACTAAGAGAAGACTTTAAGAGAAGTCTTAAACCTTTAGGTTGATTTCAGAATTTATTGGATCTTCTCAGCATCCTTTAAACCAGGCTTTGATTTGGAAGACAGTCTGAATTCTTGGGTCTACTATAGATGCTTTAATTCATCTTTGTCTTTATAAATGCCAATCCAATTAGACCAGATCTTTAGGGATTGAGTCAGAAATTGACCCCATGATTTTCTTTTCATTATTTTAGTTCTTCCTTCCATCAGACACATTTACTTTTTTTCTTAATTGATCCCTAAAAAATGGAAACCTTGAATTCTTCAATCTTAGGGAAGTTTCATTTTGGTACAGCTTTAAAACTATTCTTTTGCTGTAGTCAGTAAGTGTATATATTGAATATATATGTAATATATGTAAATGTATATTCAAACCATTGAATTGGTTTTTCACTGCATTTGAATTTTTTTTTTTTTTTTGGTCCTTTCTAGTTTTAAATCTCTCTTCAAGTGATGGTGGGTAGTTTTTACCCTTTGAACTTTAAATGTTTTAATGGTTTTTAATTCCATCCTGCCCATAAACCTGGCAAGTCAGTAGTTTAGACACCAAATCTAGTAAGGGAACTGATCTCTAAAGACCTGCGGCTCGAAGTGTGATCCACAGGCCGACAGCATCTGCATCCTTGGAAGTTTGTTAGAGATAGAAAATCTCAAACCTAACCCCAGACCTACTGAAAGAGAACTTATATTTTCACAAGATCCTCAGTTGATTTGTATGCATGTTAAAGTTCGGGAAGCACGGCTCTCTAAAGGATCCTTTTAAATTTGTCTCCTATAAGTATAATCAGTCATCTCTCTTCCCTTCCTCTAATCTTAACTAATCTTGTTTTTTGGAATTGGCAACCACCAGTCTGCTTTCTGTCCTTATGAATTTACCTATTCTGGATAATTCATATATAAATGGGATCATATATGTGGCTTTTGAGTCTGACATCTTTCACTTAGCCTCATCCACATCATAACGTGTATCAGTATTTCATTCCTTTTTAAGAATAAATAATCTTGGGACTACTCTGGCAGTCCAGTGGTTAAGACTCCACACTTCCACTGCAGGGGGCATGGGTTTGATCCCTGGTCAGGGAACTAAGATCCCACATGCTGCGTGGCACGGCCAAAAAAAAAAAAAAAAGAGAATTAATAATCTTCCATTGTATTTATGTACTTTTATTATTGAAGGAATCTCGAGGTCCTATGAGCCCTCTTGGTGATGAGCTCTACCACTGTCTGGAAGGAGATCACAAAAAACCTTTTGAGGAATCTAGAAGAAATAGTGAAGATAGTTTAAGGTAATTTGGGACACTTTGGTAAAAACTTATAAACTGTCGATGAAATTCCATTACAGTGAGTTCCATATATTTAAACTATTTCTCCCTCAGCTTGTTATTCTGGTTGTATTAATTTTTACTTAAAAAAATATTTTCCCCAGTTTATGACCAATTGAGGGCTTTTTGTGTTAATGTAGAGAGATGGGTATTACTTTTAGGTTCTTTCTGTACTTCTATCAAGGAGAACTTAAGAGGTCCCAGCCTTATCTCCTTTAAAGATCCAATCATCCCTTCTGGGTTTGTATTTTCAAAAACTGGACATTTTATGAAATCCATTATTAGTTCAGATGAGCTTCCAAGATTGGGATACATCTTGTTTTTACTAATTTCAGAACATCCATTAACTAACAGTACCTATATTTATGTAGCACTTTGCTTTTTAAAAGAGCTTTCAGTATTAGATACATATTTCACATTTAATTTGTCATCATAGTAACTCATTAAAGTAGGTTTTATTACCCCCATTTTTTACAGTCAACAAAAATGCAGCTTCACAAAGGTTAAATGTCTTTTTAAGACTACACAACTATTAAGTATGAGAGTCAGAGCTCTTAACCATTCCACGTCTTCAGACTTAACCCTAATGCTCTTTCTACTGCCACAGCTGTCTCCTCTGCTACAGGCAGGCTGGGTCTTGAGTTATGTTCAATTCTGTAGTATAAGAATTTTGTTTCTTGGAGTTACTCATGATAAGATTTCGTAACAGCAAAAGAATTTGGGTCCCCAGTGGGATTTACTAAAATATGATTTTCTTATATAGTGAATTTATTTAAGTTACTTAGGAAAAATATTTATAGATAGGAATATCATTGTATTGAGATAGGTTTGCTGTATCATTTCCCTCTGCTTTTTGTCAGCCAAATAAGGAGAAGCCAGCAACTATATTGTATCTTAAATTTTGGTTAATGGTCTGCGTCTAAGATGTGGATAAGACCTTACTATTAATAATTCTGTATTAGCAAAAGTTTTCTCATTATGCTTGTCTTTTAATTTTTACTCTATTTCTTTAATAGGAAAAAAGCTTTACCACTCTTTACTTTTTTAGATTTTCAGATTCTAATTCAAAGACTCCTCAAGAAGAATTGACTACTCGGGTATCATCTCCTGTATTTGGAGCTACCTCTAATGTGAAAAGTAGTTTAGGTTTGAATACAAGTTTGTCCCCTTCTCTTTTAGAGACTGGGAAAAAAAACCTTCTGAAAACAATGCCTTTCAGCAACACTTCTAATTCTAGATCAGAGAAACCAAGATCAAAATCGGAAGATGGTGCCCCTTTCACACATCATAATATTGGGGCTGAAGTGAAGAAGATCACTAACCAGTCATCTTCTAATAAGCAGATGCTTATAAATAAAAATACAAGTGAACAGGATAGTACTGATCACATTAAAGATACTGTTACTGATAAAGATAAACATGTGGTACCCCTGAAATCACTGGGAGGCCGAACCAAACGGAAGAAAATCGAGGAAGAACGTGTAGATGAAGTATGCTGCCCCCAAGCCTCCTTTGATAAAGAAAATGCTTTTCCTTTTCCACCGGATAGTCATTCTTACATGAATGGAGACTATGTGATGGATAAACCTCTGGATCTGTCTGATCGATTTTCAGCTATTCAGCATCAAGAGAAAAGCCAAGGAAGTGAGAACTCTAAAATCGGATTTAGGCAAGTGACTCTCTATGAGGTTTTGAAGCCTGTTCCAAAGGGCTCTTCCTCAAGCCGTAAGGCCTTGAGTGGTAGCTGTGGGTTAACCAGAGATTCCCCAGAAGAGCCCAGCAGTTTACAGGAGTCCCTCCTCCAGTCCTTGAGTAAATCTCCGGATAATAAAACACTGTTACAAATAAAGGAAGAAAATTCTATCTTTAAAATCCCTCTACGTCCACGTGAAAGTTTGGAGACAGAGAATCTTTTTGATGACATGAAGGTTTGTGTTAAATGTTCAAGGATTTTGATTAAAATGGTTTTTTGTGATTTCTCCTAGATGCTAATAATTCTTTCTGTTTTAGGGTGCTGGTTCTCGTGAGCCTATAAAAATAAAAACCAGGTCAGCCCATGGAGCATGTGAACTTGCATCAGTTCTTCAGTTAAATCCATGTAGAATTGCTAAAACAAAGCCTCTACAAAACAACCAAGGTATGTACACTATAAATAGCATTTCTACTCTTTTTTAATGACTTTAAATTGAGTATTGTAATATATTATGTACATTCTTTGGATAGACTGAGTTATTTTCAGAAAAAGTATCTTATCCCTGTGTGTTTCTGTGTTTATAGCACAATTCTTGTTGGTTTCACTTTACATGTGATTTTCCTGCTCGTCTGCTTTTTGAAAAAATAAATTGACATCTTTAATACCTACTTTTATAGGTGATTTTATAGATTTACCTGTTCTATGTAGTTCTTATTTTCTTTACAAAAAGAAAGCTTTAAAAAATTTAAACTATACAGATTTTTAAAATATAAAAAGTAGAAATTTATCTTCCAAATCTTGTTCCTCACCCCATAGATAGCCTGTCCTTTTCTTTGCATTTACATGTATATCTGTAAACATTTGCATATGCTAACTCTGTGTTTAACCTTTTGAGGAACTATCTAACTTTCTTCCAAAGGAGCTACAACGTTTTACATTCCCACCAGCAGCGTGTGAGGGTTCCAATTTCTTCACATTTTGAGGGTTCCAATTTCTCCACATTCTCACCAACACTTGTTACTGTCTTTCTTTTTGATCCTAGCCATCCTGTGGCTGTGAAGTTATATCTCAGTTTTGGTTTTGATTTGCCTTTCGCTGATGGCTAATGATGTTGCGCATCTTTTCATGTACTTATTGGCCAGTTGTATATCTTCTTTGAAAGACTGTCTATTCAGGTCCTTTGCTTATTCGTAATTGGAGTAATTGTCTTATTATTGAGTTGTGACAGTTCTTTATATATCCTAGGTACAAGTCCTTTATCAGACATATGATTTGCAAAACATTTCTCTCATTCTGTGGGTCCCATAATGTTTTAAAGTGATGAGAATTTTAAAAATTTGTTTTTATTTGTGCATTTTTTTCTCCTTATCTAAGATGTATCCTTTGAAAACATCCAGTGGAGTATAGATCCAGGAGCAGACCTTTCTCAGTATAAAATGGATATTACTGTAGTAGATACAAAGGTAAGTTAGAAAATAGAACCAAAGCCCATGTGGTTATTCTAGTGTATTGTTAGTCACCCTGCTGTCCTGACTCACTCTGTGACCTTGAGGTAATCACATACCTCTTACAGCCTTCATGTATTTATTCAGAAAACTATGAAATAATAACACTTATTATGCCAACATGATGGTATTTTTGGAAGTGTAATAATAATAATAATAATACTTTCTGACTTTAGAGAACTTTGCTGAAAAATATAGTTTTAAAATAATGTAAAATGCTAATTACATATTTTAAATAGTTATATTTTTTATCAAAATAATCTGTCATATGCCTTGATTAACTTAAAATAATCTACCTTCAAGAAAAAAATTTCATTTTTCCCAGTTGGCTAATTTTTTTAAATACTGTGTATTTTTTCATTAAAATTCATAGCAGAAATAAATTTTTTGGTTTGTATTTAGGTTCTTCATAGTTTGAGAAGTTCTCTTTCACTTGGTAGCATATTAATAAAGTATTTAACAGTTTGCTAGAGTAATAAATATCCATTAAGAAATCAAATTTGACTTGTGAACTTTTGTTCTTAGTGTACATTGATGTTCATTTCTGTGAAGCAGATTAGGGAAGAAAGGAAGCTCCAGAGATCGTGGTAATGCATAGTTCTCTCATGCTTGGCAGCAGTCCTTTTCCTAGGCTTGAGAGACGATGCTTGTATATCAAAGCTGAAAATGGTTTACAGGCATTTAAACCTAAATGTATCTATATTCCTAAAGGGTAAAGGTAAATATTACTTAATGCTACTGAAATGTAAGTGTACACTTAAAAAATGATTAAAATGGTAACATTGATGTTATGTATATTTTACCCCATCCCCCCAAAAAAGTAAATATTAGGACGTAAAGGAATAATTGTTAAAATTTTGAATTTTTAAATATTTATTCAGGATGGCAGTCAGTCAAGATTAGCAGGAGGAGAGACAGTGGACATGGACTGTACATTGGTTAGTGAAACTATGCTTTTAAAAATGAAGAATCAAGAGCAGAAGGGAGAAAAAAGTCCAAGTAAGATTTGATTTTTTTTTAATTTTAATACAAATGTGGAGGGAAGTTTATAGACATACCATTGCACTGATAAGTATAAGTGACCTCTTCACCATAAACTAGTTTTTTTTCCCCCTGTTCTCATAATACTAGATTTCTCTTTAGTAAAGCTTAGTGTCAATATTTCAGGAAAAAAATCTTTAGTAAAAATAATTTTTATTTCCAAAAGAATTCAAGTTGTTTCCAGGGGTCAGCAAACTACAGCCAGCTGCCAGTTTTGTAAGTAAAGTTTTACTGGAACGCAGCCTCACTCACTTGTTTGTTTATTGCCTATGGCTGCTTGTTGAACACAGCAGCAGAGCTCAGTAGTTTCTGCAGAGACCTTATGGGCCCACAGCCCTAAAATATTTACTGTCTGACCCTTTAAGAAAAAGTTTCCTGATCCCTGGTTTAGATAATTTTTTTTATAAAAGGTGTAAAGGGAATCTTCAGAGTCCTGTTTTAGAAATATTATCTTCCAAAGCAATTTGATAAGGAAAAAAAGGGAGGATTCCACTGAGAAGTATTAGTATAGATTTGCAAATTAGCAGTAAACTAAGAATGATAGTGTATATGATGAGTGACTCTGCAATATTCTACTTCTACAGAAAAGGAGATTTGGCAAAACTAGGAGTCTACAGCCCTTTGTAGTGAGAAAGTGTTAATTCTTCATCTAAAGCCTTGATTTTCTGAAAGAGGTGGGAACAATGGAAGGATTTCATTTGGCACCACCTTAGCAACATTCCTAACTTCAGAGGCATATGACATGAGATCAGCTAGACTGGGAATAGTTGTCATTCATCATCACCCTTACGTGTTAAAGAGTTAGGACCTGCCACGTGAGGATGCAGGGCTAAAAGCAGAGGCCTTTTCCAATGATCATCTCTTAGAAATTGAGGACAGTCAGACTGTGTGTGCATTTCCTATCTTCTGCTGAGTATTCTCTAGTCTACCTCCTTAGGGCCCAGTAGTAAAACAACCAGTCTTACCCTTGCTTCTTAAGAAACACCTTGGCTCTTGCTGCCCCAAATGCAGTAAGTGAGAGAAAATTTTAATAGCCTTTGCCTTAATTCTTTGTTCTTGAGTAATAATATCCATACAATCAAGTACCTAGCTGCCTACGTTGAGAGGACAGTACCTATTAAAAGTAAACCTTAGGGCTTCCCTGGTGGCGCAGTGGTTGAGAGTCCGCCTGTCGATGCAGGGGACATGGGTTCGTGCCCCGGTCTGGGAAGATCCCACATGCCGTGGAGCAGCTAGGCCCGTGAGCCATGGCCGCTGAGCCTGCGTGTCCGGAGCCTGTGCTCTGCAAGGGGAGAGGCCACAACAGTGAGAGGCCCGCGTACCACAAAAAAAAAAAAAAAAAAAAAAAAAGAAAAGAAAACCTTAACCAGGTGTCCGCTCCTCTGGTGAGAAGGAGCTGGAAGACACTCTCCTCAGCTCCTTGCCTGGGTGGACAAGTTAGGCTCTAGGGCTGGCAGAAATCCTCTTTTGAAGGTCCCACTGAGTTCCCCAGCCAGAGTGCTGCAGCTGAGCAGCTGCTTGGGACTACTGCTCGGGCGCTGCAGAAAGCCTTTTTGGAATCTGACATGTTATCACTTTGGGACCATTGGCCAGCCACTCCTGACTTGGCCACATGAAGGCTCAGACTGTCCCAGTCTCTGAACTGAAGAGAACCAACACTATTAGCATATATCTCACCACCATGAATGCAAGGTATTTCAATGAAGAGTATCAGGAGGACATCTACAAATCCCAGACAGGCATGTGCAAGTTCTGAGGAATGGTGGAATAACCCAATGTATCTGGGTGACCTTTGGAGACAGCTGTGACAGAGCTACAACAGGGCAGTGGCTGAGACCCAACTCATGGCCCACCTTCTCCTGCCATGTGGCTGACAGGGTCTTGGTGCTCTAGGGAATCCCCATAAGGTTAACAGCTGATCTTTCAGCAGAAACTCTGCAAGCCAGAAGGGTGCTGCAGGACATACTTAAAGAGATGAGAGGACAAAACCTACAACCAAGATTACTCTATCCAGCAAGGATATCATTTGGATTTGACAGAGAAATTAAAGCCCTTACAGACAAGCAAAAGCTAATTCAGCACCACCACACCAGCTTTACAACAAATGCTAAAGGAACTTCTCTAGGCAGGAAACACAAGAGAAGGAAAAGACCACAAATAGCAAACCCAAGATCAAGAGATCAATCCAAGAAAAAGATATAACAATTGTAAATATTTATGCACCCAACATAGGAGCACCTAAATACATAAGGCAAATGCTAACAGCCATAAAAGGGGAAATCAACAGTAACAAAATAATAGTAGGGGGCGTTTAACACCCCACTTTCACCAATGGACAGATCATCCAATGGAAAATAAATAAGGACATACAAGCTTTAAATGACACGTTAAATAAACAAAATGGACTTCATTGATATTTCTAGGATATTCCATCCAAAACCAGCAGAATACACTTTTTTCTCAAGTGCTCACGGAACATTCTCCAGGATACATCATATCTTCGGTCATAAATCAAGGCTTGCTAAATTTAAGAAAATTGAAATTGTATCAAGTATCTTTTCTGACCACAACGCTATAAGACTAGATATAAATTACAGGAAAAAAAACTGTAAAAAATACAAACACATGGAGGCCAAACAGTACACTACTAAATAACCAAGAGATCAGTGAAGAAATCAAAGAGGAAATAAAAAAATACCTAGAAACAAATGACAATGAAAACATGACGACCCAAAACCTATGGGACGCAGCAAAAGCAGTTCTAAGAGGGAAGTTGATAGCAATACAATCCTACCTCAAGAAACAAGAAAAATCTCAAATAAACAACCTAACCTTACACCTAAAGCAATTAGAGAAAGAAGAACAAAAAAACCCAAAGTTAGCAGAAGGAAAGAAATCATAAAGAAAGGATCAGAAATAAAAAGGAAATGAAGGAAATGACAGCAAAGATCAATAAAATTAAAGATGGTTCTCTGAGAAGATAAACAAAATTGATAAACATTTAGCCAGACTCATCAAGAAAAAAAAGGGAAAAGACTCTAAGCAATAGAATTAGAAATGAAAAAGGAGAAGTAACAACTGTCACTGCAGAAATACAGAGGATCATGGGAGATTACTGCAAGCACCTATATGCCAATAAAGTGGACAACCTGGAAGAAATGGACAGATTCTTAGAAAAGCACAACCTTCCGAGACTGAACCAGGAAGCAATAGAAAATATAAACAGACGAGTCACAAGCACTGAAATTGAAACTGTGATTAAAAATCTTCCAACAAACAAAAGCCCAGGACCCGATGGCTTCACAGGTGAATTTCATCAAATATTTAGAGAAGAGCTAACATCTATCCTTCTCAAACTCTTCCAAAATATAGCAGTGGGAGGAACACTCCCAAATTCATTCTGTGAGGCCACCATCACCCTGATACCAAAACCAGACAGATCACAAAAAAAAGAATACAGGCTGATATCACTGCTGAACATAGATGCAAAAATCCTCAACAAAATACTAGCAAACAGAATCCAACAGCACATTAAAAGGATCATACACCATGATCAAGTGGGGTTTATCCCAGGAATGCAAGGATTCTTCAATATACAGAAATCAATCAATGTGATACACCATAGTAACAAATTGAAGACTAAAAACCATATGATCATCTCAATAGATGCAGAAAAAGCTTTTGACAAAATTCAACACCCATTTATGATAAAAACCCTCCAGAAAGTAGGCAGAGAGGGAACTTACCTCAACATAATAAAGACCATATATGACAAACCCACAGCCAACATCATTCTCAATGGTGAAAAACTGAAACCATTTCCACTAAGATCAGGAATAAAACAAGGTTGTCCACTCTCACCATTATTCAACATAGCTTTGGAAGTTTTAGCCACAGCAGTCAGAGAAGAAAAAGAAATAAAAGGAATCCAAATCAGAAAAGAAGAAGTAAAACTGTCACTGTTTGCAGATGACATGATGCTATACATAGAGAATCCTAAAGATGCTACCAGAAAACTACTAGAGCTAATCAATGAATTTGGTAAAGTAGCAGGATACAGAATCAATGCACAGAAATCTCTTGCATTCCTATACACTAACAATGAAGAATCTGAAAGAGAAATTAAGGAAACACTCCCATTTACCAGTGCAACAAAAAGAAGAGGAGACAAAAGACCTGTATGCAGAAAACTTATAAGACACTGATAAAAGATTAAAGACAATACAGACGGAGAGATATGCCATGTTCTTGTATTGGAAGAATCAACATTGTGAAAATGACTATACTAACCAAAGCAATCTACAGATTCAGTGCAATCCCTGTCAAACTACCAATGACATTGTTCACAGAACTAGAACAAAAAATTTCACAATTTGTATGGAAACAACAAAAGACCCCGAATAGCCAAAACAATCTTGAGAAAGAAAAACGGAGCTGGAGGAATCAGGCTCCCTGACTTCAGACTATACTACAAAACTACAGTAATCAAGACGATATGGTACTGGCACAAAAACAGAAATATAGATCAGTGGAACGGGATAGAAAGCCCAGAGATAAACCCATGCACATATGATCACCTTATCTTTGATATAGGAGGCAAGAGTATACAATGGAGAAAAAACAGCCTCTTCAATAAGTGGTGCTGGGGAAACTGGACAGCTACATGTAAAAGAATGAAATTAGAACACTCCCTAACACCATACACAGAAATAAACTCAAAATGGATTAAAGACCTAAATGTAAGGCCAGGTACTATAAAACTCTTACAGGAAATCATAGGCAGAACACTCTACGATATAAATCACAGCAAGATCCTTTTTGACCCACCTCCTAGAGAAAGGGAAATAAAAACAAAAATAAACAAATGGGACCTAATGAAACTTAAAAGCTTTTGCACAGCAAAGGAAATCATAAACAAGATGAAAAGACAAC
>NC_041232.1:37127280-37164294 GCF_002837175.3 Physeter macrocephalus
CAACCTAAGTGTCCATCAACAGATGAATGGATAAAGAAGATGTGGCACATATATAAAATGGAATATTACTCAGCCATATAAAGAAACGAAATTGAGTTATTTGTAGTGAGGTGGATGGACCTTGAGTCTGTCATACAGAGTGAAGTCAGAAAGAGAAAAACAAATACCGTATGCCAACATATATATGGAATCTTTAAAAAAAAAATGTTCTGAAGAACCTAGGGTCACGACAGGAATAAACTGCAGACGTAGAGCATGGACTTGAGGACACAGGGAGGGGAAGGGTAAGCTGGGACAAAGTGAGAGAGTGGCATGGACATGTATACACTACCAAATGTAAAATAGATAGCTAGTGGGAAGCAGCTGCATGGCACAGGGAGATCAGCTCTGTGCTTTGTGACCACCTAGAGGGGTGGGATAGGGAGGGTGGGAGGGAGATGCAAGAGGGAGGGGATATGGGGTTATGTATATACGTATGGCTGATTCACTTTGTTATACAGCAGAAGCTAACGCACCATTGTAGAGCAATTATACTCCAGTAAAGATGTTAAAAAAAAAAAGTAAACCTTAACAGTGATTTATTGTCTTTTTATAGTAAATGATGCTTAAATAACTTTCTTCTTAAGAAGATGACTTTGCTTTTTAAGATTAGTTTTTTCCTGGGACCAGTTCCTGATAATGTTTTCCTCAGTTTTGTAGAAAAGGGAAAAACAAAGTATGACAACTTTGGCTTCAAATTTATCTAGTTAATCTAAGAAGATGATAGTTTCCCAAATATATTGGAAGCAAGTATCGTATGGAGGTGAAACTAGAACTTAAACTAATAAGTTTAACTAGGAGTTACACTAAAATTACCTAGATAATTTTGACTAAGGTGTTGTGAGTACTATTGGTGAAAAATAAGTCACTCCAGTAATGTAGAGGATTAGAACAACAACCATTTTCTTATCTTTCATAGTTTCTGTGCCTCAGGAATTCAGGAAGGTCTGGGCTGGGTGGTTCTATCTCTGGGTCTCATGCAGTCATAGACAGACGGTGGCTGGAGCCGGAACAGCAGAGGGCTAGACAGATGGGAGATACTTCGCATCTCTCTCTCTCCTTACTCAGTCTCAGGGCTTCTCCACATAGTCTTTCCACATGGGTTAGCTTGAGCTTCCTCATTACTTGGACACTAGGTTCCCAGAGTGAGCATCCCCAAAGAGCAAGGTAGAAGTACATGGTATTTTTATGATCTGGACTCAGAAGTTGCTCAGTAGGAGGAGTTCCAGGATCACATTATAAGAACAGCAAATGGAATAGGAGATATTGTTGAGCCCATACTTGGAAAAAAAACAGTCTGCCCATTTTACCCATAAGGTAGATCTTTTTCATACTTAGAATTGGTTAAAGATGAAACATACCATTAAACTCCCAATTACTACTACTTCAAGTCAAAAACTGATTTTTATATCTCTGTGTTAGACTTAGTAGATGCTATGATAGAAAGATCAATAGGATATGGTCTCTGTCCTCAAGCACTTTACAATCAGAAGTCTGACCCGCAAAAAAATAAATCATTAACTTATTGTGATTTACTAACAGCATACACAGAATGCTTTGGGAATGCCTAGCATACTGCCTGGCACATAGAAGTTATTTTTACTTACAGATTTGACCCTCAAAATGAAAAATGAACAAATGTTTAATCATTCAATAATTATATCAAGACACAGTTCTGTATCAGGAATTGGAGATAATAGTGAACAGAACAAAAGTACCTACCTCGTGGAGCTTACATTGTAATAGGGGAGAAACAAACAAGTATGATATGCTAGATGATGGCAAGTGCTAGGGAAAGATAAAACGGGGTGAGGTGCCAGAGTCTGCATGGGGGGAGGTGGTAGTTACTTTATATAGAGTAATCTTGGTAGGCTTCAGTTTTGTCACATTTGTTAGCCAACTGAATCTATTTCTATTTTTAGTAAACTGGTGTTTCTAAAAATATAATTATATAATGGAAATGTAGTTAGTACTCTGAAGATGAAGTTAGCATTTTGCATATCAAATATGGAATTGAATTCATTATTTCTGTAACACTGAATTTCCAAGTGTTAATGATAATGCAAGAAAATACTTTTTTGCTATCACATTAGAAAACTAAGCAGGTAAACAAAACTCTATAGAGATTTTGATGTCCGTTATTTATACAGTTTATTTAAACTTCATATTTTTCACCATTTATTATGCTGTGTTTTCTGTTCCTCACCATTTATTATGCTGTGTTTTCTGTTCCTCACCATTCCTTTTGGTAGTTCCTTTTGGTTTAGTATGAATTATATTGATACATGAGCAGATAGAGAGAAAAATACTTTTTAACATTTATAATGACAGTAACAAAAACTAGCATTCTCTTGACATGAGTAAAGGACATTTGAAGGCATAACATAAAACCTCTATAAATGTGCAGTAACTACCCAGGCTTGGGGTTTACTGTTGCCTCATACACATCTGAATTATTTTGTGGCAGTTCCTACAAGTTTCACATTGGTCTACATAGAAAGCAAAAAGCTTGCTTGTTGCCTAAGCCAATGCTCTTTCACACAGATGGAGAAAGAAAAATGAATGATAGCTTGGAAGATATCTTTGATCGGACTACACATGAAGAATATGAATCCTGTTTGGTGGATAGCTTCCCCCAAGTAGCAGATGAAGAGGAGTTGTCAACTGCTACAAAAAAACCAAACTGTAAGGCAATTTCCTTTCTAATTATGGTTTTTCCAGTACACTGAGTTTAGTAAATTAAGTCATCATGCTTATTAAACAGAGGCTTAATGAGGTATCTTAACCAAGTTTCATGCTTCTTGAATAAATTTTTTTCCAGTTTTTTTTAAAGATAATTCCAGATTAATAGAAGAGTTACCAAAAATAGTTCAGAGGGTTCCTATGAACCTTTCACTCAGCTTATAAAAGTTTTGAGAAAATTCTTTGTTAAGTGATACCATAATTAAGTGAATTATTGTAATTGAGTGAAAAGAGGAAGTTTTGCAGAAAATTCAGACCCGTTTCCTGCTTGAATACTTTACCTTCCCAGATAAAATACTATATCTGCCTTCTTCAGATCTGTTTTATTAGAAGCAGTAATTTATAATGTAGGATAGCAATCAAAAGAAGAACAGTCTAAGTGAAACTGTTAAGTAGATAATCTGAATTGAAAATTAGTTAAAATTCTTGCTAAATATCTCATTTTCTTACTGTGAGTAAAACGGTCATAATTTTTAATTTAGGGCAAAGGTGGTTTTATAGTGGCTTAAATGAGCACAACTTCTGCTATGACAGTAGTCAAAGCATTGAGTATAAATCTATCTTGATTATGTTTTCCTTGTGCTTTTTAAAGTGACAGCCCACAGGATGAGACCTTAACCAAAGATACATATAACAGCATGCTTTTGTTTGCTCAGTCCATGGCAAAAACTTGATCAAGCAAATTTTGTGATAAAAATTCACAACTGTTCAATTCATTTTTCTCCACAAGCCCTTTGCAAATTGGTTTCACTTTAAAAAAAAAGATATTCTTTTATAAGGTATAATTATTAATTTCTATCTTTTTTTTTTTTTAAGTTGCTTTTCACACTGAACATCCCAGAATTTCTTCTCACTTAGCTTTTGTGGCAATGCTGCACTGCTCTTCTGATCTCTGGCAACTTCTGTTTCCTAGAGTATCCCCAAGACACTGTTTTCTTCCTCACACTCATTTTCTCTCATGCTTTTATTAAATTACCTCTGAAAATAAAACTCCAAATCTGCATCTCTAGTTTGATTTCTCCAATGAATCCCAGCCCTGCATTTCTTAGTAATCCTACTTTTGTGTCTCTTCAACAGCTTAAACTTAAGATATCTAAACCAAGTTCCATTTATTTCCTACCAAGTGACCTTTCAGACTTTTTTATTTTTCCCAGTCACTCAGGCATAGAATTTAGGACTTTCTGTCCATTTATTTCATTTTCTAGACCCCCATATCACAAAATTCTACCTAGTCTTCCCTCATAGGAAGGAGTAGATTTCGGGCAGGATATCAAAAGCTCAGTTCTGGACATGTTAGTACTTACTAGATATTCAAGTGGAGGTGTTTGTAGGCAGTTGACATGTATCAAGTTTGGACAGGAAATCCAGAATTTAAAAAAATGATTTAGTGGGCAGGAGGTGAACAGCAAGTAGATGGAGCTGAAAGTCATGGCACTGAGTGAGAACACCCAAGAACTGAATATAAATAGAAAAGAGGAGTATTTCAAGTTCTGACCTCTAGGGTATGGCAACTTTAGAAGGTTAGAGAAACAAACAAGAAACCAGCAAAGGAAACTGAGGAGGTGCAGCCTATGAAGTAGGAAGAACGTGAGAGTATGTGCTGTTCTGTAAGGCAAGTGAAAAAGATGTTTCTATATATTCATTACTCCCAGCCTCATCCTTTCTCTTCTGAACCTCAGACTTTATTCCAATTACATACTGGACATCTTATAAGCACCTCAAAGTTAATATATTCCAATTAGAAATCTTAATTTTTCTACCCAAATTTGATCTTCCTCTGCCTTTCTGGGTTTCATTAAGCCTCAGTAACTATCCTCCCATTTACTAAAATGGAAATGTGGAGTCATATTTGACTTCTTTCACCTGACCTTCATGCCCAGTCTAATACCCTGGCAGCACTATCTCCAAAATATATTTCATAACACTTCACTTCTCTCCATCTCTGTAGCCACTGCCTGGTCTCAGCCACTCTGATCTATTCTATTCCAGGCCTCCTAACTGGTCTTTTTATGTATCTCTTATCTCTAGCCCAGTCTCTACAGAGAATTTAAATTGATTTAGTTTAAATTTAAGTTGGATTGTATTCTTGCTTAAAAATCCTTCGATGAAAAGAAGATATTTGAATGGCCAATAAGCACATGAAAAGACGATCAACATTCTTGGACAGTCAGGGATGGTGATAACACTTCACACCCCCAGAAATGGTTAAAAAGATCGCTAACATCTAGCATTAGCAAGTGTGAAGAGCAGCTGGATCTCATGCATTGTTGGTGGAGTAGAAAATTGACTATACTTTGGAAAACAGTTCAGCAGGGGTTTTTTAACAGCTTTATTGAAGTTGTCAGTTTTTTGTAAAAGCAAAGCATATACCTGTGTTGTGACCCAGCAATTCCACCCCTAGGTATACACCCAAGAAAATTGAAAACATGTTCACGGAAAGATGTGTTCAAGAATGTTCATAGCAGTGCTATTTGTAATAGGTCAAAACTGGAAACAACCCAAATGTCCATCAGCAGGTGAATAAATTGTGGTATACTCATGATGGAATACTACTTCACAACAAAAAGGAGGGAACTACTAGACTCATCAACATGGATCAGTCTCCAAAACCTATTGAGCTAGACAAATGCACAAGTTGAAAAAGAATACATACTATATAATCTCATTGATATGAACCTCTAAAACAGACATAACTAAGCTATGGTGATAGAAATTAAATCAGTGATTGTTGGGGAGGGGAGAGACATAAGAGAACATTCTTGTGCATGAGAAACAATGGAATAGGAAACTTTCATGGGAATGTTCTCTGTCTCGATTTGGGTAGTAGCAGTTACACTGGAATATACATCTGTCAAAATTCATCATAGTATACTTAAAATCCGTATATATAAATTATGCCTCAATAAAGTAGATAATATTTAAAAGTCTTCAGTGGCTTCCCACTACACTTGCAATAAAATTCAAACTCCTTCTCTTGGCCTCCAAGTCCCATCATGATCTGGTACCTGCCCACTCCCCCCACCCCACCCCCACCCCAGCCTCATCTTCCCCAACACTTCCCTTTTTTGCTAAATCTCAACCACACTATCCTCCTCTTACTTCTTATAATGTGCCAGACTTTTTGCCATCAAGGACCTTTACCTAGAACATTCCGCATTCGTACCTCTTCTCACGGCTGACTTCTCTGTATTCATCAGTTATTACCTTACATGTTCAGGTAGCCTTAGCTGTCTGCTTGCTTAATGTCTGTTTCCCTCACTGCAATGTAAACTCCATGAGGACAGGAGACCTGGTCTCTCCTGTTCTACATTTTATGTCCAGAACCTAGCACAATGCTGAGTAAATTTTGATTATTTGAACAGATGATAGCAGTTAGCTATTTGAGTCTAGACAACTTGGGATTCACGTCCATGGGCTCTAGTTCTTATTTTGTCGCCAATATTCTGATAAAATTTTTATTTCCTAGTTATCAGCTACCTTAAAGACACATTATAAAAATCAACAGGACTAATAAGTGAACAGATTAAAAGCCATCTTGTTATTGTTTTTTGGTGCCAGATGATAATGGGCATCTGAGTTCTTTTAAAGTCTAAAATACTTTTATAGTTACGATTTTTATCTCTATAGTAATTCTTAGGTGAGATAATCAGCACTCTCCTTATTATGCAGATGAAAAAGAAAGGAAGGAATTAGTTATAGAAAATTTAAACTAATTGTCTAGGGACCAGAGTATGAAGCCCAATAAAAATAGAAGTTTTGGTATATGTCCTTTTTTTTCCCCAAAAAAGCTAATTATTTCTAAATAAGTTCTACATTGTTTGTGGTATGATTGTTTTGTTTATAGCTCCTGGTGATAAACAAGATAAAGTCAAACAGAAAGCATTTGTGGAGCCATATTTTAAAGATGATGAAAGGTAAGTTGGCCTTGGTTAATACCAGCAATGTGATTGGAAGTACCACAGAGCTATCTTTGTCAGAGGATCTCTGACCTACTAAAATTGCTACTTTGGTTAAAACAGAATCTATATCATTTACTTTATGACCATAACAAAAATGGAACTCAAGTATAAAAATGACAAATTTTTTAAATAAGGAAATTTTTTTTTACCACCACTACCCTGTTTTGGACAGTGATGACAGTTATTTTCTCTGCTTCATTATAACGTATTTTTATTCTTATCCTATTTTATTGTGAACTTTATTTGAACTTCAGGAATTTATTGAATACTGTAACTTGTATATAGTACAGCCTTTGGGTGGCAGGCCTTAGGCTGTGCTTCAGAATTATTTTATGAGAATTTTTAAATTAAAAAATTTAAGCATCTTGATCTTATACCATAATGCTACTTTCTGCCTTTTATGCAAATATGCAAATTCTCTAACTTTCAGTCATGTACTATTCATTCTAGAAGTGAATTAAGGCATGGCAGTTTATTCAAAAAAATTTTATGTTTTCTTTAAATTATGATGTTGGCAAATTCAGTCACTCAGTAAGTAAAGTTATTGTTTATACGTTGGTCAAGAATTTAGAAATCTGACAGGCCAAGATAAATTTCTACTGTTGTCTAATAGACAAGACTCTAATAGATAAGAGCTGTCATTTTGTTGCTAAATGATTAATTCTTTCCCTTTGTTCACCAGTTTTCCAAAGAAGTAGTACCCTAGCATCTCAAATGTGACTAGAGAGTGTCTTGTTTAAGTATCGTTATGAACTAATGGATTTAAATGTTTGATGCATTTCAATCCATTGCATTTATCACCCTTATGATACTCAGATTGTCCCATCTTTGCCCAGCAGAAGCCTCTTTGAATGGACACTGCTCTAGCTGTCTTTCATAGCTTCCTTGCTCTGGTATGAGAAGATGTTCTAGGCTCCTGCCATAGGATGGAATCTGTCATTTCTCCAGGAGCCCTAGTTTAACAGTATTTAGGCCGTAGTCTGATTGCTGGGGTTGCTCATTGCTCCAGTTAGCCATTGTTTCTGGACCTTTTAGGTGGACAGAGTTAGAAGTAAAGTTTTTGTTTCATTTTGTTTTTTAAGATAAACTACATGTGTTCATACTGATAGCTTCAGTTCAAGTTCAGGACTACAGGATTTCTCTGTAACCTTCTGTGTTACATCTGTATCTAGTTCCCCGCTTACTGAAAATCCCATCTCTCAGTGCCACTAACATCATTCTTCATTTAACTTGATTCCACAGAACAGTCTCAGAATAATTCAGACTATCACGAATAACATGATTTATGAAAATGGTTTAAGACTTTTTTGAGTCTTTTTGTCCTTATGATATATCCCATCAGAAAGGTACAGTCAAATCACTGTTTTCAGGCCACTTAGGATAATTATTTTCACTGTAGTTGTGCCACCAACCCAGTATCCATGTTTGCGTTATTTTGCTTTTGATTTTTTAGAAATGGTTTTTTCTTTTTATCTTTAATTCTTTCTTTAAAATTAAGGAAATTATGTATATGATACCAGAGGCTGCAAAACAGGATATATTCAGAAGTCTGTCTTCTATTCTGAAGTCCCCTTCATTTTGATAGCTTCCTATTCGTATACACATAACCATTTGTTAAAAATTTATGGTTTTCCATCCATTTTAAAAAGTAAAAGCAGATTTCTATCTGTATATCTTGAAATTGATGTAGATGTAGATAATTGTACTCTCTCCTCTATACAAATGGTAGAATGCTATATATGCTTTTCTCTACTTTGCTTTTTTCATTTAACTATATGTCCTGGAAATCACTCATAGTAGTATATAGTGATATTCCTCATTTCTTTTTTTAATTTCATGGTATTTTGTTGTTTGTACCATAGTTTATTCCCTAGCAATGAGCATTTGGGTTGTTTACAGTTATGCTAGCATGCCTATTGCTACAGTGAATAGCCTTGTGCATTCTCTTTTCAAATTTTTCCCTGTGCATCTTTGGAATAGATTCCTAGAAGTAAGATTGCAGAGTAAGAACTGTCATTTCAGATGTTTCTAGTATAGGTTCACTAACTTTTTTTTTTTTTTTCTCCTATTTTTGGCTCTGTCGGATCTTCATTGTGGCATACAGGCTTCTCTCTAGTTGTGGCGCACGGGCTTCAGAGTGCTTGGGCTCTGTAGTCTGCATCATGCAGACTCTCTAGATAAGACGTGCGGGCTCATTAGTTTTGGCACGCAGGCTTAGTTGCCCTGCAGTATGTGGGATCTTAGTTCCCTGACCAAGGATCGAATCTGCATCCCCCGCATTGGAAGGTGGATTCTTAACCATTGGACCACCAGGGAAGTCCCATAGGTTCACTAAATTTTAAAAAAATACATGAGTAGTTTTATTTATTCTAAAACCATTAGATAGCTGGAGATGCAGGACGTGGGTAAAGATGTAGGGATAGTATAAGTCTCAGAGTTAGTGTGGTCCCTTTCCCCACTGAGAGTACTAGGAAACCCTGGGAAGATGGGTTGTGTTATGTCAGGGACAAGAAGCTTAGTAACCTTTTAGGTGATGCTTGATGTCTACTGCAACTGCCGGTCTACTAGTGGATTCCCTGCTGCGTTATAGTACACTACAGAAACAGAATAGATTCAGAGGAAAGGATATGACTAAATTATATTCTATATAAACCTAAGATTCCATAAACGATTTGAAAGAAAGTATAGTCATGGCAATATTTTTTTATCTGTTGTTTCTTGGTCTTTTTTAATTTACCGGTTGCTCCAGAGAGTTGTTGGATTTAAGCACAAAAAGGACCTATATAACCTGATATGTTTTGAAATAGAGCATTTAAAGCTTTTTTTTTTTTTGAAGAACAGTACTTACCAACTACCAAAATACCTCAAAGGAGTAGATGTGTTACCAACAGGTCATTTTAAAAGTCAGTTTTTGTGAGTCAGACTGTTTAAGTTCACTGGTGATGTTTCTATTATAAACAAATGTATATGGTGTTACATAAGTCTTCATTTACTTGTAAATTTGGAGTTTTCTATATTGGGCTTTTTAAAGTAGGATGCAAGTATATTAATAAAGAAATGTTCCATGCTTCCTGATTGCTTTTTCTTACCAAAGAACTATATACCTCATCAATCCATACCTCAGTGGCTTTGACCCTTCCTAGGTTTCCAGTGGTTCACAATAGAATCTTTGTCTTTAAGGACAAGCACAAATGATAATTGTGCTTAATATTTTGAAGAATTTAAGGTAGACGGAAGCAACAAAAGAAACTGTTGGAGAAAATAGTAAATGACATGCAAACAAATGAATTTGTTTTTTGGGGAGGAGTAGGTTAGCCCTGATTTATGGGTTTTTAGTACTAGAAACCGAGTTAACAGGCAGTATTCTCTCAGTTATGTTATAGAATAGCAATTCCTGAGTTTAATAATACAGCATTCCTTTATGATTAGATTATTTTATATTTTACCTCCCAACCTAATAATTATTTTCAGCCAGCCAGAGGCAAAAATAGGAAGTAATAGTTATCTTTTTCAGTTAGAGAAAAATATCTATAAAAATACCTGATATGTAAAATACTATATAATACGTAAAATACTTTATATTTTAGTGGAGAGTGAATGAAGACATGCTTGTTTTTTTTTCACATTCTGAGGAAGCATTTCAAATAAAATGAATGAATGTTTTGGGATTATTTCTCCTCTGGATGCTCACCTTTGCTAATTTAAAACCTAAACCAAAGCTCTCTATAGTAACAGATAAATTTAATTCATTTTCCCCCCAGAGAGACTAGCTTACAAAATTTTCCTCATATTGAGGTGGTCCGGAAAAAAGAAGAAAGAAGAAAATTGCTTGGACACACATGTAAGGAATGTGAAATTGTAAGTACTAATGTAAATACTGTCAATATTTACAATAATGTAAATATGGGTTTTTTTAAAGATGGCTTTATATGCATGATTTAAAAATCACATATACAAACCGTATTTGTATCTAGAAACAAGTTTGAGCCAGGAATAACAGAATGAATACATCAAGTATACATACTGGCTGGGACCTGAGAGATATAGATGAAAACAAAAGCCCTCAATTTCTCTTAGATTCTCTAAGTGAATCTGGAGCCTAAGCAGTAGTTCTTATTTCCAGCTTAAGACATTTGTGCCATTTGTCTTTTCTATATTTATTTGTATATCTTTTAATTTTTTTACCTTGTGTTATGTTATAGCAGAGGCTCTAATACATATACTATTTGGGCAAAGTTTTGACATTTTAGTTGGAAACTTGGCTATTTTATTTTTTACTTAAACACCAGCACTCTCAGGAAATGAGATGTACTCATAATTGTTTTTTTCTAAATAACTGGTACAACCATAAGCTCTTTTTTTCCCCCCATTTTCCTTTCTAAACAAAATGTGATGAATAGGCTCTACTTCATCCTTAAAACACAATTGTATTTTCCTTTTATACATTGGGTGTCTTGGACTAGATAGTATATCTTGAAGTAGATTGTACTAATTTTCCTCTTAATAAATAGTGCTAGGCAGGTTCTGTGTCTTTTTGAAAATTACTGTTTTTATTTCTTCCCTTGCTGTCCTTTAGCTGTTGGATACCTGCTTCCAGCAATGTACTTCCCCTTTTAAATTTTCTTCTTAAAAACTATGGCTAGAGAATTTGATAACCAAGCACATTAAAGTTATGTATGAATAGGTTACAGTGCAGGTAAGCATTTGGTGAGAAAAATGCTGTCATATACTAACAGTGGGAGTGTAAATTGAGATCACTATTTTGGAAAGCAGTTTGGTGATACAAGCAAAACCTCCTCCTGTATCATGAGTTTTCATAACACGAATGTCTCATGATTTCTTAATTAAGGAATATGGTCTATACTAAGTAAACCTCCAGTTTTTAGTTCTAAGTAGAACTATTACTACCAGTGAGAAAAAAGCTCTTTTGCTGGAAACACTGTTAATTTGCTTTCCTTCTCTCAGGAATCATTTTTTGTGCTGTTATCCAGTCTCTGAAAACACTGTTTCATGCATTTTATTACATTTTTTCAGTTTTTTAAGGTAGAGAGTAATTCTGTTCCCTATTACTCCCTCATGACCAGGAGTGAAAGTGCCAGTCCCATGTATTTAAATATTGTCTATATGCTTACAATTACAGTTCCTATATTTTTCCCATTGCCTATTCCACATGTGGAATATGCAATATACATGTGGCTAATAGTCACCTCAAATTTCACGTGTCCTAAAGCAAACACACAGTTTCTATCTCCAGTTCTCAAACCTTATCTCTGAGCCTTTTTATATGTCCATTCTTCTCTAGTTTAAACCAGAGATCTTGTAGTTACCTACTTTTTTCTTTCATATCTCAGTAATGGATCTATCAGCAAATCCTATTGATTGTACTTTCAACACAGCAGTGAATGATCTTTTTTCCAAATGATCTTTTTAGAATAAGTTAAATCATGTCACTTTTCTGCCCAAAATCCTTAGTTGTCTTCCTCTCTAAGAAATGGTATCAAAGCCCTTATCAAGGACAGCAGACTCCCACCCCACCTCCTCTCTGACTTAGTATCTAACACTCTTCCGCTTGCTTGCTGCGTTAACAGCTACACTAGCCCACTGTTGTTTTCAAATATGTTGTAATTTGGTGGCAATGTTTCTCTAACACTGACTGATAACCATGATTCTCTAAGGGCAGTTCCCAGGCTAAGGTAACAAAGGCTTATATTCATGGCAATGAGAATGAAGAAAAAGATAACCCTCCCCCAAAAAAGTTTCAGAGATATTCTAAAACCTTTAATTAATCTATGTAAAAGAAAAATATATTAGAAACCTTTACTTCAAAAAAATTCTAGTCCTAAGTCTGCAACTTTTAATAGGTGGTATCTTTGGTGAATTATCACTTTGATTTTCAGTTCCTCAAGTGTAAAATGGAATTAGCTGGATTATGTGATCCTATCATCTGTGTTCTATTAAACTTTACACTACTGCTTTATTTTCCTTAGATCTAGAGCTTGAAGACCGGTATAGTTTTCACATAAAAGTTTTATCTTTCTTTGCATGAAGTTCAGGTTCTTTATGATCACACTTGCAAAAACATGCCTTTGATCCTAATTCAAAGATCTAGTTTAAAAGGGGAAGTCGTGAAGCCTACAACATTCAAAGCTAAATTTTTATTTAAAAAAACTGTAGTGAAAGGAAGATTACTTCAAAACACACGTTATATTCAAATAACAATTGAGAAATGTGCTATTCAGAGTGCAGGCCTTGGCCTTCTTGTTACTGGTCTGAGAAAGATGAAGAGTTTGCACCAGTATATAAATCAGCTGTACCACTAAGGACGCTGTAAAGTTCAGCTGGCATGTTTTTTTTTACTTGTAAGACTTTACTGATGCAGGAAGCAGTATGTTTTTTCACATTGTGATAGAGGCTCCTTTATGGAGCAAACATTTCACAGACCAGCACTAATTATCATTAGTAATTTATATAGTAATTTACTTAGAGATAGTATTATTTACTAATATTATCATCAGTGAGAATTCAGTTTCCTTAGCATGCTGAATAAGTCGTCTTAGCTTCTAGCTTATAACCAGTAAGCATAACACTCCATTTATTATTCCTAAGTGGAAAACTCACCAGTTTTATTATCAGTATTATGCAGATTTTCCAGCAGAAGAAAGAGAAAAGAAGTTGGCTTCCTGCTCAAGACACCGATTTCGCTACATTCCACCCAACACACCAGAGAATTTCTGGGAAGTTGGTTTTCCTTCCACTCAGACTTGTATGGAAAGAGGTGAGAATACAGACTGTAACATTTTGGAACTTTTTTTAAAAAAATACTTTGTATACCCGAGTCTAAACACTTAACTTTTTCTCCATGGTTCTCTACCTTCTGCTGTAAGTTGGGTGCCAGTTTTGTGACATAAATACAATTTTGTAAAGATAAAGGCTTAACTTTCAACTCTTCAAATAACTTCATTGGAATCATAGGTTGTTTATAAGCACTTTAATGGGATTGTGTATACATTATCCTCCTTTATCATTCAAATTTCAGAAATTTCTGCTTTATCCAGTCATCAAAATGACTTTTCATAACTTTACAAAACTTGCCAGCAAAGTTATATTGTTGAAAAGCATCTTTTTTTTTTTTTTTAAAGAGACTACCCTGAATTTTAGATGTTAAAACCTCACTATTCAGAATGCTAATTATTTATAAAACATATTTGAGTAAAAAGGACTTTTGTTTGTTTGGGAGACTGTTGACATGCAACTAGCCCCTTCAAATACATCACTTACATTTAATGTAATTTGAGAACGTATGCAGCTTTAAAGCTCCAGATATTTAGTGATAAGTTTTTCTAAAAGATGCAGGGCTTCCCTGGTGGCGCAGTAGTTGCGCGTCCGCCTGCCGATGCAGGGGAACCAGGTTCGCGCCCCGGTCTGGGAGGATCCCACATGCCGTGGAGCGGCTGGGCCCGTGAGCCATGGCCGCTGAGCCTGCGCGTCTGGAGCCTGTGCTCCGCAACGGGAGAGGCCGCAACAGAGGGAGGCCTGCATACCCCCCAAAAAAAAAAAGATGCAAAGTCTCTTACAGCTATTACCATACTTCCACTTTCCCCATTAACGAGTCCTCTTTGACATGATGTCTCTGCTTGGTCATCATATAGAATTAGTCTGGAGAGAGCCTGTGCTTGTACCCCTAATATGGCCTAGGGGTATGGCAGAGCAGAATCCTCCCCCTGAAAACCACGTGAATGGAGACACCTTAGGAGAATCGAATAGTCTGAAGAATATAGGGACATGTCATCTCAACAAATAGCTACTGAAAAGTCTTTGATAAGCACCTGGAATTTATCATAATAGTAAAAAGTTCATGTTTACCATTTGTCCCCATTTGCAACCAATGGGAGGCAGAATAGGAAAGTGCTTAAGTGCTCTGGTTCTGGAGTTGGATCTTGGGCAGGGCGCCAGCTTTCCTACTTCCTAGCTTTGGGAACTTGAGCGAGTTATCAAACTTCCCTGGGTCTCCATTAGCTCTGCTGTGAAATAGGCATAGTGGAAGCTGCTGCAGAGGAGTGTGAGAGTTATCCTAGATAATGTATACAGCACATTTGATAAATGTTTGCTGTTGTTTTTAGTATAAATGAGAAAATTGATGCTAAGTAGTGAAATCATTAACCAACACAACCAGCTAATAGAAAAATCATGTGAACTTAAAAGGCATTAAATGAGACAGATGTTTACTGGATATATGCTGAAATATGTTGCAGATATTGTCTCTAAACTTGTGATTTATTTTTAAGGTTACATTAAAGAAGATCTTGATCCTTGTCCTCGTCCAAAAAGACGGCAGCCTTACAATGCAATATTTTCTCCAAAAGGCAAAGAGCAGAAGACATAAATGTTGAAGCAAAAACAGGAGGGATGACAATATTCTTTTTATTTATAGTTAAAGTTGGTATTAAACATTGATTTTTTTTGATCTTCTGAAAACTGATTTATAAATCATTTTTCTATTGAAAATGTTTTGAAATAGCATTTACCCATCACACAGATGACTATTTAAAAATGGATGAGTTTATGTCATATTTTCTTGCTTTTGCACCTTTAAAATAATAAGGTGCTTTTATTTTGCACTCTAAGTTAAAAGTTGTTTATTACTTTATTTGGTAATACCTAATTACAATTTTGAAAATATGATAGTTGTAGTCTGATTTGTTGCCTTTTGGATCTTTTACTCCATCTTCCCTTGGTATTCACATTCAGCAGTGACTTCATGTTAACATAGATTTTTATTCTCTTAATCAAGTTGCTCTTATGTAGGTCATGCCAATGTCTGGCATTCATGTCTTTTAAAAGGCTAAATTTTAATAATCCTTTTAACTTTCCAGCTTCTTTCTTTCATTGACTTGAAATGAAGTACTACTCGGTAGTGAATTCCTTTCAAGGTGACTACAAATACCAACTTTCTTTCCTTTGCCACGTACTATAAATTAACATCCTCTGATCATACTATTCCAGCTCTTCACATGTTTTCTTTTCATCATACTTGTTCTTCCTAGTGCAGTTTTCAAACAATGAGTTCTTCTCCGCCCACATGTTCAAATTCAGTTAGTTGTATTTCTCTGGATTGACTAATGTTGTGAACTTCCAATTTGTGAACAAAATAGATTTCTGTATTTAGCAACTTTCTACTCCTCTGGAACCTAGTGTGTCTGAGTCATCAAGATGACTGACCACATCTGTGTCACCTTTTCTAGTGGCATTTTGTTTATCAGTGTCTTGTGTATTCCTTTAATCCAGATCTTGACAGTATTACATAAGCAGGAGTACATGACACACTGAATGGAATGCCTCACTAAAATCTAAATAACCTTATAGATATAACCTTTACTTCTCAGAGTTTTAAAAAATCTGTTTAGTCTCATCTTCCTCATTGATCAGGGTTCTCATGAATAAATGACATCAGTTTTATGTTTTCAGAGGGGATTGGAAAAGAAATCACTTATATTTAGTATCTACTTTTACGTTAGACCCTCTTTGTACATTGTTTGGCTCTGAATGTGATTCTCAATTTTTTTTTAATGGACCTATCACAGTTTCTATGCAGCACTTTTCTTCTCTTCCCAAATTGTTTATCCTGTTTGATTTTTTGTTCTCTGCTGGCAGTCAACGAATCTCCCCCAAATAATAGACATTCATTGGTCACTTAGTATATGCCAGAAACCGTATTACACTATTCACATAGATTTTTCTCTTTTAATCTTCAAATAATCTTGTGAATTTATGTATCAGCTTAACACTAAGCTGCAAAAAAATAGATCCAAAAAAGATTAAACAACAAATGACTAGTTTTCTTTTTCTCACATTAGAATGTCTGGAGATGGGCAGTCCAAAGCTGGTCCATGCCCTTGTAAACCCAGATTTCTTCTAGCTTTCTGCTCTTTCATAATTTGTGTGTGGCCTTCATCCTTGTGACTATTAAATAGTTATGCCACCTCTGGAATCATGTCCATGTTCTAGGCAGGTAGAAGGGAAAAGAAAAAGGCACATGTCATTTGTTTTTGTCCTTCTTTAAAAAGTTTTCCAGAAGGCCCCTCCCAATAACTTTCCCTGTGTCTCAATGGCCAGAATAGTCACTAAGAGACACCTGGATTGGAACAGGGCACCACAGGATATGCAGTTAGACCTGTATATCTCCAGTGATCTGTTTTTTTTTTAAAGGTAGCCTAAGCAGAGACAAGAGATTGTCTACCTGATAGTGGCTTGACAGAAATCCAACCCTTTAGCCAGCATTTTTCATTTTTCCTCAGTAACCCTGTGAGGTTGGATAAACTGAGGTCTCTTCATCTGCTGTTGACCAGCTCTACCTTTAAATGAAGTAATGTAATAGACACTTTTTAAAAACACTTGAGTTAGACAGATGCATTTAAACACAGAACTGCAGTTTGTGATTTAAGAAGATATATGAACGGGCTTCTTCATTTGTAAAGCACTATATATGTTAGACAGTATTTTCATACAAATATGTATCAATCACTGTATGTAGTTACATATAGTTTCAGGTTGTCTGTGAGCTTTTTAAAGTTGAAGACCTGTGATTTAAACTTTGAAAGCATGCAGAACCTCAACGTCAGCACTTCACATTGGATTAACACCTTTCCTGCCTTTGACAGACAGGCATCCCATTTAAATCATTTGAAACGTAAGGTTGTCAGAGGCAGCAGTTTGAATGAGTTAATCATAGGTATCCAAATGTATATGGAAGATACAACATGCTACCTTGAGAAAAGAACAAATGAAGCAGAAGAATATTCTTAACACCTCTCACATAGTGAAAAATTTCCCAAAGTCCAACTGGAAAGGCAGCTTAACATATTAGTAACTCGATTTAAAATTGCATCTAGCATATGTATTTAAAAACTTACAGAGAACATTCTTAGGCCCTCTAAAACAAATAACTCTGAAAAGATTCTTGCCCAGATCGTCTTTAATTTATAATTTAGTTGTCAAAAAGGAATAGTGTTACGTAAACCAAATAACACTAGTACATTTACTTAAACCTTTATCAAGCACTTTTATCTTTGCCAGGTATAATGCAAGTATCAGAATCAGGCAAATTTTGACAAGTTTATTCCAAAGGGGCAAGCTTTTAAAGAACACACCTAAGAATCTTATTCACTTATTCCTGACATCTTAACAAGCATGAGTTTAATTTTGAAAAATGCCACTTCAGAAATAAGCATTTAAAATACATCAGGTTTTACCACTGTCTATTCTCAGCAAGCCTAGCAGTTTAAGAGACACCTCAAAATCTTTCTCTTTGCTGAGCTGATGCTGTTAGAATGGCTCCTTGGAAAACTGAAGTGTCCTTACACTTGAATCCTTTAGTGTGCATTTAAGGAATCAGTGAAGCAGTTGTCTACTGTCAAACCAGCAGAGGCCACAAGAGAGCTATTTTTTGAGAATATTCAGTGGAAACTAGGGGCTGAATAGGACTATCATAAAAGAAAATTTGTGGGACAAGTAGGATATAAGTTGGAAACCTTTGGTACAGTCATGAGAGCTCACACAGCAAAAACAAGCTTTCAACATAGCTATTGTTGGAATAAAACAAATGGCAGCGGCCATAATTCATGGTCCTGAGAAAAAAGATAACATGGACTTTTATACTGGGCATTTAGGGATACAAAGAGATATGTGAAATCTATTACCCAGTGGGAGACCAGACATAAACACACAAAGATGCCTAAGAGGTCAAAGAAGCATGGACTGAGTGCCAAAGAAATGCTAAGGATAATTAGATCTTGAACTGTGCCTTTGGATGAGTTATCCTACAGAAGGGACAACACAGTCTAAGTTGGAAATGAACCTGAATGTGAAAATGCTAAAACACTAAGTCAGAAGGAGTGCTAGACATCATTCAGTTCTGGCCCCTCCCTTCGTAATGAGGAAACAAGCCAAAAGAGAGTTAGTGACTTGCCAAGGTCCAACAGGCTGGAACTAGACTGTAGTCTGGGACCTCAGTCTGGTGCTCTTTCCCCTTCCTCGGTGCTGGGAAGCATACTTCCTACAGGTATATTGGGTTGGCCAAGAACGTTCGTTCATAAGCCGCTACGGAAAAACCTGAACAAACTTTTTGGCCAACCCAATATTACAGCTAGAGAGTAGGGCTATGCGGTATTAGTAAGAGAGACAAACTCGTGTGTTAAAGGCAAGACTGAAGGGTTTGGACTTGAGTCTGTAGGCTTGTGGTTTTCAAACGATTAGTAGATGATCCCTTTTCAAATTAAATCTGTCTACAGAGAACCTCAATATCTTAAATGCACACATTTATGTTAAGAATTCAAACTTGTCACCATATAAATCCAATCAGTAAGGCTAGATAAATACAAAATTCTGAGATGAGTTACAGGTGGTAGGTTACATCAGCCTCAGCATCCATGATGATATATTAGTCAAATGCTTGCTGTGCCCCAATTCAATTAGAATATCTGGATGTATGGTCTAGGTATCAGTGTTGTTTTTGTTTTTAAAAGTTCCTTAGATGATTGTAATGTGCAGCCAAATCTGAGAACCACTGCCCTAAGTCATTGTTACAGGCTAGTTCAATGGTATTCGAACTTTAGTATACATCAGAATCACCTGGAAGACTTACTAAATCAGATTGCTGGACCCTAAAGTGAGAAGGGGCCCCAAATTTACTTTTTCACATGTGATACTAATGCTGCTAGTACAATAACCACAAGTACTTAATCATAAAAGTCACCCGGATGCTTGATAAATAGAGATTCTTGGGCTCCTTCTGTGGGAATTTCGATTCAGGTATAACGAGTTTTTTTTTTTTTTTTTTAAGTTCTCAGATTATTAGTATGAGTCAAATCTAAGAAATATTGCTTAAGACAACAGGGAAAACTAAATAGCAACATGATAAGCTTTCAAACATCCCCTGACTGAAAATATTGACTTGGGTAGTAACGTATTAATTTATATATAATCATCAGGCAGCAATATATAATACATAAAATGGGGTTTTTTTGGGCGGGGCGGGGCAGGGGGTAGTCAAGCATAGAATCAGGTGTGCAATAAAGAAATTTAGTAATATTCCAAGCATGAAGAACATTTGAGCCAAGAAGGTGGCAGTAGGAATCGGAAAGAAATTTAAGCAATTGAATGATTGTTACCAGAACTGTGGCAGCTGAGGGAGGATACAAAGATGAATATGACAGTTTCTCCTCAGTGAGCTGATAACCAATTCAGTGGTAACAAGGGACATAACGATCAATTGGATGGGGTCTCGCACTGGAAGTGGGAAGAGACCCTTGTTTTACACATCATTTATAAATGTAAAACTATTAAGTAGGAATACATTCATCTCTAATTCTGAAGTGAACTTTCACACATTAAAGAATCCAGCAACAGTTACATAGTGGACATTTGCCCAACAAACCAGTTTATGAAATCATAGGCCAGATTATAGGGCAGTAACAACTGGCCTCTAGTACTCTTTCTAAGGCATTTCCCTCATATATGTTACTCTCCACTCAAATTCAGGGAGGCCCATTATCCAGTTGAAGATTTGTCCAAGAGGTTTTCTTTTGTACTGATCCTTCTATTTATTCACTCAGATAATCATTCATTCATGCTGACTCTGGACCCTTTCAGTGTTCTTAAACATTTCCAAAGGTTTGCAGGAACTAATAAGAGATGAAACTCAGACCAACCTTAGACCAGTTTGGGCTGCACCCCGCAGGCCTGCAAGCCTTGTAATTGCCCAGCCTCGAGACTGAAGAAAGAGCCCCAAGGCAGGGACAGAGACAATGATTTATTGGATAGGGGATCCTACCCGTCCAAAACAAGGGGTCACCCTACCATGTAGGACAGACAACAGGCAGGCCACGGCAACCATCTTTGCTAGTCAGGGGAGAAGGAGGCTACCATTTATAGGGGGATATGACCGCAGGTTGGCTCATCAGTTACCAGGGAAACTAGCAGCTGGGGCAGGTCCCTCCCAGCCCCTCAGGGCAAAAACCGTCTCCAGGACAGATGTTTCCCTTTAATAAACTAGCAGCTGGAGCCGTTCTGGCCTAAAGACTAGAACAATCACTAGCTGGGGCAGAGGCCAAGCACGTTCGTGTGAGCAGGGTGTAGGTGAAGCAGGGACTGGTCGGGCAGGGGATGTACAAAGAGCAAGGAACAGCCACCTTGAGCGGCCTGGCCATACACTCCACCCCACATACCCTGCATGACCCTTACAATCTTGGTTCACCCCTCTTCCGAGATATCCCTGGGGTCAGGTACGCAGTGGTGCCCCGCAACCAAATACCGCAAATGCAATACAGACAACAGAAGCTAAAGAGCATCAAGAGTGCAAGAGGTGGGCAAACTTCAGAGCCAGGCAGCTCATCAGGTCAAATTTTCATGGAATTCCAGAGGACAACAACAGCATCTCGCTGTAGTTCCAGCAATCGAACTCATTTCGCAGTGAGGCCACACCACTGTTGCCCAGTCCACAAACAGATTCCCTCCATTCAGACTAGGGACAAAATGTAAGATGTTTTAACAGGCACCATACAGGGAAGGTCATGACCATTAAGCAAAATACAAGCAGTAACAGCATTCTGAGATGACACTACCTTTGCCGCCATGCCGCCATGCCCTGGCCTGCAGTACTATCCTGCTTGTCCACCCTCAGTCCTCAGAGCCAGTGCCGAATGCTGGAGAGGTGGTATAACAACTGACCACAGGCTAATACAATGGTGCCTTTCTCCAGTAGGGGGCCTGGATTGTTTCAGCAGTCTCAGGTGGGGCTGGGTAGAAGACAGGTGAAATCTCTTAAGTCCCTTTCGAATCCTATTCCTCATGGGGCGGGAAAAGCAAACCACCGGGGACTTACCTGCCAGTCCCAGGGCCATTTTATAACGTGTTCCTGGGGATAGACCCTGTGGCGAGGGCAAAAGTAAGTTACTGTCCTGACCAATAGCTGGCAACGGTCCTTCAGTGGCCAACAGGTGAACTCGGCTTGTGTTGACTAGTTGCTTCTGGGTTATCACGGTGTAGGGACTGGGACAATTGCTCCTGGGATGTGTCACATGTTGAGAGAGCCGGTTTCCCATCTCGGTTGTTAAGTAGTCCGTTCATAGCCCAGCAGCAGTGGGGTAATAAGGAAATGCCAGTGTACGTCATTCTTAATTGGCTCATTCCTGAACTTCATGGCCGGTAAAGTGGGTTCCTTGGTCACTATCGATGTCCGTGGTGGGGTCCCATATGTCGTACACAGCTGTTCCAGACCCCAGATAGTGTGTTTTTGTGTGTTGCTCGATGACTCAGGTAGGCCTTATGTAATGTCCTCCACCTGCTGTAACTCATTGTTGGCAGCACAGAGCTGTTGTTCCATCACACAGTATCGTTGCTCTGCCCCCCCCTTCCACAGCTGGGACCGGAAGCCCAAGAGTACCCTTTCATTATTTTGCCGCTGCCTCAGGCCCCCACCAAACCCTTCTGGGTAACCGGCCACATTCAATTCACAAGCCTGTCCCTGAGTTAACATCCCTAAAGCTGGTGTCTGCAATTGTTTAGGAGTGGTGGGTCAGGGGTATGCTTGCCTTACCTGACCAGATAACACCCAATTATTTGATAGCGAATCCAGGTCCTTGCATTCTGTCTGTATTCACCAGCCATCACCCTGCAGTCAGATGAGCCACGAGCACGGGGCTGCTACCTTTAAACTGGAAAGAGACTGAGGTTAACAGGATATCAATATAACGGAAGAGAAAGACATCTCTCATAGTAGTCAGCTACCACAGCGCCCCAAATGCTGGTGGACAGCCACCTTGGGACTTCCCCAGCAATGTTCCATTCCCCGTCCTTATTTCCCCACATCTCAGGGCTCACGGGAGTTTCCTCAGCCGCTTGGCTGGCTCACCAATTGTTGGGCTGCAAGCCGTGTAGTTGCCTCGTCTTGAGACTGAATAAAGAGCCCCGAGACAGAGACATCAGTGACTTATTGGACAGGGGGATCTTACATGTCCAAAACAAAGGGTCCTGGAGCAACACTCCACCCCACCAGGCAGGTAGGCAGGCCATAGCAACAATCTCGCTAATTGGGGGGAAGAGGCTACCATTTATCGCGAGACTTGACCTCAGATTGGCTCATCAGTTACCAGGGAAACTAGCAGCTGGGGCAGGTCCCTCCCAGGCCCTCAGGTTAACAACCATCACAAGGGCAGATGTTTCCCTTTAATAAACTAGCAGGTGGAGCCATCTGGCCTAAGGACTAGAACAGTCGCTAGCTGGGGCAGAGAGCAAGCACGTTCGTGTGACCAGGGTGTAGGTGAAGCAGGGACTGGTCGGGCAGGGGATGTACAGAGAGCAAGAGAACAGCCACCTTGAGCGGCCTGGCCATACAGACCATCGATCTATTTCAATAAGATATCTGGGAGGAAAAAAGTGGTCTCAAAATAAGGGTGATGTGGATTTCCAGTGATCCTAACAAACCTTAGTCAGTAATTCTTGCAAGAGAGAGGAGGGCAAGCTAGGGAAAGCTCCTAAATTAGAGCAGGGTATTCAGGTTTCCAGCTGGGAGAGATTAAAGATCACCTTTAAATGCCCTAGAGAGCTGCTGAAGCAACAATGGCTGGAGATACTAAGGTTAGAGAGAGAGAGAGAGAGAGAGAGAGAGAAGATGCCAACAGGTGAGCTGAATTCTGCTAACGGTATTTCCCTGGGGAAGGAGGCTGAGAAATCCAGGCCTCACCAACCAGAGGGTCACTTCCAGGAAGGGGAGAGCCTGACAGAACCACTGGGAGTGTCCCAAGGCTGCAGCGACAGAACTGGAGACCTGAGGGGCCTCCTCCACAGTTCTGTCCTCAAGATGTTAGTCAAATGTTGAAGTTACACGGGATGGAGGCTAAAAAGCTATGCCAAAAACCTTAAGAAAATGGTTAAAATGGTACATTTTATGTATATTTTACCACAATAAAAAAAATATTTTTTAACAGTTTTCGACAGACTATTGTTGGTGCCAAAGAGATGCTCAGGACTCACCCTGACTCTTAGGTGAAACTAACTAACTTACCAGATTAACTACCTACCTACCAGACTCTTAGTTGAAAGGCCTGGCGGGCTATGATGTAGGAACAGGGGCTGTTTTGATAGGGGCTGTCAGGGAAGGCCTTACTGAGAAGATAAGAAGGAAGTGAGGAGGTGAGCTCAGGAATATCTGAGGAAGAGCTTTCCAAACAGAACAGCAGCTTAAAGGCCATGAGGTAGGAGCATGTTGTTAGCATGCTGAGTCTTCATCTGGAGCGCAGCAAACCAGGGAATCTGGTGGGAGGTGTGGTCAGAAAGAAAGGCAAGGCCAAGATGATGTAGTGCCTGGTGCCCAGAAAGGACTGGGTTTTAGGCTAAGTGATATGGGGAACCATAAGGGGAGGGGATGGGATTTGACCTGGCCTGTTTTAAAAGGATTATTCAAGCTGATGTGAGAAAGGGCTGAGATAATAGGGGGGCCGAGGTGGGAGCAGAGTCGTAGATTACTGCAGCTGTCCTGCGAACGATGGTGGTTTGAGAGGGTAGCAGTGGAGCTGGTTATTTGAAGGTCAAGCATCAGTAGGATTCACTGGGTAATTTTAAAGGGTCTAAGGGAAAATGAAGAGTTAGGGATCACTCCAGAGTTTCTGGCTTGTGCAGCTAGGTGAACGAGGAAGAAGCAGATTTGCAGTGGAGCAACAGGAATTCGCTTTGGACCCGTTAAGATTAAGATGCTTAGCAGGCTTTCAATCTTAATTCCAAGATTAAGATGCTTAGCATGAGGCAGAGAACTGAATACGTGACTCCGAAGTTCAGGGGAGAGGCCAAGTAGGTGATACAAATTTGGGAGTCCAACCTCTAGGTGTTACTTGAAGCAACTGACCTGCATGAGATTACCAAGGTTTGACTGTAGATAGAAACAAGAAGAGATCTGGAAGCTTGAGATAGATTCGGGTTATATGAACCTGTACTCATAGAAGCATCTGGGTGAGGAGGGTTGATTGCAGTTTGGGCTTCTAGTAACAGAGGTACTGGGTTTTAGGGCATGTTGGCAGGAATCCTGATGGTCTTTTAGAGGAGATGGCCAATCAGTGGTAGGTATAGCCTCCTTGGCCTTACCTGTCACGAAGTTTGTGTTGGGAAGGGGGGATGCTGGGAGTGGAAGGTGGTCTACCTGGGGCAGACTGAGCTTTGCGGGTGCTTCCCAACCATGAAGCATAAAAGATTCACAGCCCAAGAGCCAGGCTCCCTACAGGCCGATGTCTGGCCTCTCTAGATCACCGCAGGCTGCATGAGAATGTGATGCACAACAGGGTCCTGCAGAGCAGAGTTCCCCAGTAGATGCAGTTTTCAAAAGGGCTGTTTGTGTGCAGTCTGGTCAGTCACCCTTGTTTGAGTTGAAGGTGACAAGATAAGTTGCAGTCTCATGCTGCTGATCTGGTCGCCAGCCTTGCTCCATTACATCCACGTGCATGTCTACCCTTACTCTGCCCCTAGTGTGTGTTGACATTACTGTTTAACTCTCAAGGAACAACTGCATTTCCTTTCCTTTCAAGTTCTCAAACAGGACCTCATTGTGTCCCCCCCAAGTCCTGTCAGCTCATTTGAAAGGGTTTTTCGGGCATCTCCAAGGATCCTCAGCCAAATCTGCCCATGAAATTAATAATAATAAAGCCAGACATGGTGCCAGGATGGGAGACACCCAAGAGGACAAGCTTGGTGACTTCTACATATATACACAAACGACAGCAAAAGAGAGACACATCTTTTGGAATTGGATTAGACTTAGTTGGCAAAACTAGGAGTCATGCTTCCTGTTTTCTAATGCTTGTTCTTGAACCGGTTACTGGAGCAGCACTGAATCATTTGCATAAACCGGGCCTTTCTGCACTTTTCACATTACCCTGTAACCAAACACCCTCCCCTCCAGTCTCCAGCACACCCTCCCCTATGCAGCTGCTCTGAGTGTGGGACAGGCCAATGACAAGTGTTCCATGTTGGGGCCTCAGAGGTGCATGGCGCTTCTACACAGAGCCACACTAAGAGGAGGCAGGGGCTTACCCAATCCCCATCTTAAGGCAGCTTTGGGTGTGGATTCATTAAGCTTGCAAAACGGGCACCCAGAGAATGTGCAGCAGTAAAGATACTCAGGGCACAACACAGTGCCTTAAATGCGGAAGGATTTAATACATGTTTGTTGAATGAAAAAAGGATAAGTGAGATTGAGAAGCAG
The DNA here is from genome assembly GCF_002837175.3 of Physeter macrocephalus. Taxonomy (NCBI): domain Eukaryota; kingdom Metazoa; phylum Chordata; class Mammalia; order Artiodactyla; family Physeteridae; genus Physeter; species Physeter macrocephalus. Next base: position 37,153,267 of record NC_041232.1, read on the forward strand.
AAAAACTGGTACTTGCTAGGCTCTGCCACCACTTCACCGTGGGCAAGTCTCTTTGCATTTGGGGGCTTTAGGGTCCTCACCTGTAAAATGAGAGGATTGGACAATATGACCTTCATCAGCTAGCTTCATCAGCTTCTCACAATTAGATGATTAACCCCTTTCAGGAGGGCAGACTGGAGAACAGTTAAACGCATGGCCTTCAGAGCCAGGCAAGTCAGGGCAGGAATTCCAGCTCTGTCACTTAGGGTATGACATGGCCAGTGCACTCAAATTCTCCAAGCTTTCTGCACCTTCAAGTAACAAGGTTATTGTGGGGATTGAATGAGATGCTACAGGAACTTATTACAGAGCCTGGTATATAGTAACTGTTCACTTACTGATAGCTGTTATCATTATTGTCAGTATTGCAGAGATGGTGGTGATGAATCAGAAAGAAAGCCTCTTGGAGAAGTCAGAATTTGAGCTGAGCCTTAACAACTAGGTGGGATTTAGAGAGACCCGGGGGAAGTAAGGTGGGAGAGAGGGGCTCATAAAGGGCAAGGGTCATATAGAGGCGGTAGAACAGGAGGGGTATTTCAGGCAGTGGTGGGAGCTGCAAGGAGAAGAGAATTACCCGGTAGGAGAGACCAGGGAAGTCACAGCCCATAGGGCACACATGGGTGCTTACGTCGGGCTCTCTAAGGAAAACTGCACATAGGAGGCTCCATGACCCCAGTACTCTTTCTAAGCCCCTGGATCCTCCCTACTCCCTAAACGTTCAAACTCTGGAGGAGGGATACAGAGCAGCTGTCACTTCTAGGCCATGGAGTCATTTCAAATGCTGTCATTTTTCAAAAGTGAATTTAATTCTGTAAGTTGTATTCCATAGATATTAATTGACCTTATTTGCTCATACTGAAGTCAGCAGAGACTAGAGGCAGAAGTGGAAAAGCCTTCCCACTCGCAGATGAAAACCAAAAGACCAAATTAGTACTTTGAGAAGAACACCCACAAAGGGATTTTCCAAAACGTGCACCACCTTGTTTTATAATTCAGGGCTTGAAAGAGAAGCCAGGTTGCCTGTCTGCAGATGCAGCACACAGAAGGCTGATAGCTCAGCTCGTGAGTGTGCATTTCAGGGACAAGGTGTTTGCTGGGTAGCACCACCTGTACCCCAACTTACTTTCCTGGGCACCCCGTTCGTTCCAGACAAGAGGGCTAGCGAGGTCAACCTGACACAGCTGCTGAATCATCTAGACGCTCCCAGCACACCCCACCCTCTCTCCCTGCACAGAAAATAGATGAAAGCCTCCTTAATCAAGAAAACTACAGTGGGAAGCATGTAGTTTTGGAGGAGACTTCCCCCCAAACTACAAAACCATGACGTACTTAAGTAACATCCAAACACCTGCAAGGGAGAACAGTGCGGAAATGTTAGAGATGGGATCACCCATGAAATCAGCTGTGTAAATGAGGATGTACAGCATGGTTCTATTTGTCCTTTGACAACGTAAACATTGCATGTTTTTCAGTCATTAGAGACTGAAATAAAAACCTACAGCCTTCGTCTCACGAGGAGATAAACCACTGCTGTGTAGATTGTCTCCCTTCTCCAACCATTTTACCGTCCAATTCCTCTGACTTGCTCTCAGCTGAGGAGACCCCTGATGTAACTTCAGGGGCTCCAGAACCACCCCCATTTGCCTGTGATCCTAACGAAATGCTCCTCATCACAGAATTATTTCTTCACGGTCAGGTTTCCTACAGAACTCCAGGAGGCTCCTGTTCAAAGGTGAACACGCCTACCCACAACACTGAACACTTTAATGGTCATTCTCACCTGTGCAGCAATTCATTTCGCAGGTAACCAGCCGCCAAGTTGGAAACGGAGAACAGGGTCTTGGGGAAGGGTTTTCTGGAAAGTGAAATGCGGAAGAGAAGAGTCCAAGGTACGATGTACTCCACACAGAGCAGAGAGCTCAGCCATTGCCCAGGAAAGTCAGCGGAGTGGAGTCTGTTGGGCATCCCAGAGTTTGTCCCTTTGGGATCCTAGAGTTGTATTTCCATGCAGTGAGCACAGCAATGGTGGTGGCAGGCTTGCTCTTTCCATACCTGTTCTTTAAAGCTACACTGCAGGGCTTCCCTGGTGGCGCAGTGGTTGGGAATCTGCCTGCCAATGCAGGGGACACGGGTTCGAGCCCTGGTCTAGGAGGATCCCACATGCCGCGGGGCGACTAAGCCCGTGAGCCACAACTACTGAGTCTGCGCGTCTGGAGCCTGTGCTCCGCAACGGGAGAGGCCGCGACAGTGAGAGGCCCGCGCACCGCAATGAAGAGTGGCCCGTGCTGGCCGCAACTGGAGAAAGCCCTTGCACAGAAACGAAGACCCAACACAGCCAAAAATAAATAAATAAATTTTAAAAAATAAATAAATAAATAAATAAAGCTACACTGCACAACAGGGGCCCCTCTTGTGTGGCCTTGGGCAGCAGGAAGCCCAGAGCACCTGGGATATTGGGAACAAGACACTGAAGAGAATGTTTCATGATGGTTCCTGTTGGCTCCTGGTTTTGATATTTCGTCTGGGTGGAAATTGTGCACATCTACAGGGACTTTTGAATAAATATGCCTCAGCTGTCCGTGTTGCTGCACCAACGCTGGCAGGTTTGATGCTAAAAAACAAAATCTGAGAAGCTCTACTTCAACTGGTAGAGGTATGATATGGTATGGTCCATAGCCCCTAGGGGGTCCTTTGACGTCCTTTTCATAATAATACTAACATCGTCTGCCTTTTCCTCTGTGTTGGCATTTTCACTGAGAGCATAAAACTGGTGCTAGGTAGGTAGGTAGGTAAAACTGGTGCCTTAACACAGTCCAGGCAGTATTCTTCACTGTATTCCTCACTGCCAGGCACTGGCAAGGAGAAAAGCCATTCCCACCTAAGAATGTCCTTTCTGAAGCAGTAAAAAAATATATTAATTTTATTAAATATTAACATCTTTTTAATATTCTGTATAGGGATGGTTGTCTTGAGGAAAAGCACTTGTACAGTTGAGTTGCAAGCTGAACCATCCGCAATGCATGGAATGCCATTTCAAAAGAAGGAATAACAAATATGATTATTCAGACTTGATTACTTGGCAGACATTTTTGCAAAAATCAATGAAGTAAGCCTGTCACTGCAAGGAAAACAAATGTCCATATTTGTTGCCAGTGATAAAATTTGAGCTTTCAAGTAAAAATTAAAATTTTGGAAAGCCGGTACTGCTACTTAAAGACTTTTCTGGGGCTTCCCTGGTGGCGCAGTGGTTGGGAGTTCGCCTGCCGATACAGGGGACATGGGTTCGTGACCCGGTCCGGGAGGATCCCACGTGCCGCGGAGCGGCTGGGCCCGTGAGCCATGGCCGCTGAGCCTGCGCGTCCGGAGCCTGTGCTCCGCAACGGGAGAGGCCACAACGGTGAGAGGCCCGCGTACCGCAAAAAAAAAAAAAAAAAAAAAAAAGACTTTTCTGATGAGGTCGGTAATGGTGTAGATGAATGTGATCTTTTTTATCTATACTGAAACACGTTTCAGTATAGATAAAAAAGATCTAAATACCTCAGCTGAATGAGTATTTTTCAAATGACCAATGATTTGTTATGAACCATGCATGGGTAAAAGAACCAAACTGCAAGACAGACCTATGGATTTTAATACAACAGGGTACAAAAAAAAAATTCATTGATATGGTTTCAGATTCCTCACTGTAACCGACCTTTAAGAAACTACCACTTGTCAAGTACTGATATAGTATCAAAGACTAATATCCAAAATTATCTGGAAAATCTACTTAAAAAACTGCATGAGACCTAATTTTCTTCCTATACCTCACCAAAACAATATATCACAAACAAATTAATGCATAAGCAGACATGAGAATCCAACTATCCTCTGCTAAGCCAAACATTAAAGAGATTTGAAACATCTCTTTTCACTAAGTTTATTTTTTGGAGATATATAGTTATTTTTCATGAAAATTTTATATTTTACATCAAAATGGGTTTATTTTTGTTATTTTTAGAGGAATTAATAAGTATTTTAAATATATCATTTAATTTCTAATATGGTTAATATCAATCAGTATAATCCACATTAACCAAAGCATAATTTTTAAGTAAGTTAAAAGGGGTCCTGACACCAAAAAGTTCGAGAACTGCAGGTCTGGTGGGGACTTTGGGTCGAATCAGCCAAGGCCCCAGTCATGACTCTGCTACTAATGAGTTATGTGATCAGGTGAGGACCATGTGGCTGGTCCTCAGTCTTTTACGTATGTAAGATAGCAAAACTATTCCTCCCTCATAGGCTTGTTAAGAACATGAAACAAAGCAAAGTAATATGCCTCATGCCTGGCACATAGTAGGAACTAAAAAAAAAAATTTTTTTTTAATTTAGTTTCTTTCCTATAAAAATATTTTCTTTCCAGTATGTAAGACTTCTCTTTTAGTAGGTCTAAAGTCATAATCTTTGTAATGCTTTGAGGATCATCTGCTAGACAATTTCAAGACCTCCAAGAAAGGAAATCTCTTCATATGAGATTTTAGGAGCTGGAGGGCCATTAAGGGCTGCAAGTCTCAGGGTCACATTAGCTACAGATTAGTTCACCAACCTGCAAAGAACACAGCATCTACTCTAGGGACTTCCCTGGTGGTCCAGTGGGCAAGACTCCATGCTCCCAGTGCAGGGAGCCCAGGTTTGATCCCTGGTCATGGAACTAGATCCCACATGCCGCAACTAGGAGTCCACATGCCACAACAAAGATCCCATGTGCTGCAACTAAGACCTGGAGCAGCCAAAGTAAATAAATAGATAAATAAATAGTAAAAAAAATAGAATAAAATAAAAAGTATTTAAAAAATAATGTCTACTCTAGGATGGGGTGGAAGGAAGGTGGTGGGACTAGAAAGGGAAAAAAAAATCTGCTTTAGGGGGAAAAATATGCAGGTGAGTACATCCAAGCTGATGTATAGGAAGAGGGTGATCTGACGTGTGGCATCCCATAAGAGAATTGAAAGTTTGGCCCGGAGTTTTCCTGAACTTATGCTTTTTAAAGAAAATGTTGTGCTATATGATTCATGTTCTTTTAATGAAAATTTGGGGGACTTCCCTGGTGGATCCAGTGGTTAAGACTCCACACTTCCAATGCAGGGGGCCGGGTTCAATCCCTGGTCCGGGAACTAAGATCCCACACGCCACACGGTGTGGCAAAAAAAAAAAAAAAAAAAATTAAATTTTAAAAAATAAAATTTTACTGATATAAGTGTGGATTCACATGCAGTTGTAAGAAATAATACAGATATCTCGTGAACACTTAACCCAGCTTCCACAGTGGTAACATCTTGCAAAACTATAGCTCAATATCACAGCCAGGATACTGCCTTCAATACCATCCACCCATCTTAGATCTCCCCAGTTTCATCTATACACTTTTGTGTGCGTGTGTGTTTAGTTCTATACAATTTTCTCACACGCTCAGGTATCCACCACAGTCACCTGACAACTGTTTTCCATTTCTAAGCTTTTCCCATTTCAAAAGTGTTACATAAATAGAATCATACAGCATGTCACATTTTGGGATTGGCTTTTTTTCACTCAGCATTAATTCATCCAAATTGTTGCATGCATCAATACTTCATTCCTTGTTATTGCTGACTGCTGTTCCACAGTGTGGATGGACCGCAGTTTGTTTATTCTGTTGAACGACATCTGGGCTGTTTCCAGTTTGGGGCTATTACAAATAAAGCTGCTATGAACATTCACATACTGATTTTTGTGTGAACAAAAATTTTCATTTCTCTGGGAAAATGCCCAAGTGTCATTACTGGATTGTATGGTAATAGCATGATTCATTTTATAAGAAACTGCCAAACTGTTTTCCAGAATGGCTGTAGCTTTTACATTCTCAGCAGCTATGTATGAGTGATCAGTTTCTATACATCCTTGCCAGCAACACCAAACACCAAATTGTCACTATTTTTTATTTTAGGCACTCTGATAGATACGTAGTGATATCTCATTGTGGTTTTAATTTGCATTTCCTTGAAGGCTAATGATGCTGAACATCTTTTCATGTGCTTATTTGCCATCTGTATATCATCTGTATTCAGAAACATCTCTTCATATCTTTCGCCCATTTTCTGATTGGATTTTTTTTTAACTGTTGAAAATGGTTTGTATTGAAGTGGAAATCCGCTTACTTTTGTCCATAAAGCCCATCTTGCAAAATTTATTTAAGTGGAAGTTAGCTTTACCCCACAGAAATTTCAGAGGTGCTAAGGGTTGTTTATGCCCACCTGGTAAGTACCAGTTTTTAAGGTAGGGTCAGAAAACAATAAAGCAGACAGATTCACACACAGTCACACACACACACACACACACACACACACACACACAGAGTCTCACACACACACACATACACACACACACACACACACCTCTGCTGATTCATACGCATTTTTTTGAGCAAAAGGGTGCCAGACCCAGTATGAGCTGCTTCAGGTGAAGACATGGACTGAAGGGGCTTGTTTCCATCTAGAGCACCTGGCTGTTCCACAGTGATGGTCTTGAGGACCACCTGGGCACAACTGAGAGGGTTACCCAGGCTGATTACTGGCTCAGTCTACAGATACTGGGCCCAGAACAGACTCAGCTTCCAGAGAGTCACGTGGCCAGGGGGGTCTGGGCAAGAATTAAGGAATGGACTGCAAATGCCTCTAAACTGGCGGTGCTGGAGGATAGGAATTGGAGAGCAGGCGGTGTGGAGGAAGATGGCTGCTGTGTATTATTCGACCTTAGTCAGCAATCCCAACATTTCAGTCCTCTGCCCCTACCTACCTTATCGAGGCTCTTAACATATCAGCACCGGCCAGCACTCCACAACTTGGAAAGCTTTTCTAAGCCTAACAAAAGACCTTAAAAATTTATCTGGAAGTGCTCTTCATTTCAAGCTTTGATTCCACTGTCTGCACATCCTTTCATGTCTCATAAAAAGACTCGTCGCACTGACCTTGCCCTGCTGAACACGGCTCTACCACTTGCTCAGAGGAACTGAACATGTCTGTTTTCTCCTTCAGAGAAAAAAGACAAAACTTTTCCCATTTCCATTTTCTCTTCAGTTCCTTTTAAAGGATAAGCTGACAGTGAAACACATTGATTGGATACGTTATTTTTAACTGAATTTTTAATAGCAAATAATTTGTTCCATCTGAGAAAAGGCCGATGGCATTGTCACCAACCAGGCACAAATCGGGATGGATTATTTCCAGCATTTAAAAAAGAAGTTTATTTAGATCCACATCGCACTGGTCACTCAGTGTCATTGGCATTTCCTGACGCTGAAGAGGGGCCAAGCCCTTGGCTGCTCCTCTCATCCCTTGAGGCCACTTGCCTCTCACAACATCAAAGACCTTTTGCTCACCGCACCTCCACCCCTCCGTGGTTTCTGCCAACAGTTTCAGGGTGGCCGTGGAGAGGGGGGCATGGTGGTTCCCATTGTGGGGACAGTTCACAGTGAACCTAACCCAGCCATTGGCGAAGGCATTAGGGGGTGTCACACATCAACAGCCAAGCTTTTGGCTTCTCTGGGTACTGTTCCCAAAGCACACAGCCTCTCACTTGAGAAGAGGGGGCAGAAACAGCCAGCAAGCATTTAGGGAGGACAAGAGATGAGACGGTTCTAGGGCCCCCATGTTGACCCATCCAGCTCTCATCTGCCCTTCAGAGACTCCAGAATTCAAGACATCCATGAAAAGGAAGGAAAGAACAGTTACTTATACACCCATGTTTATAGCAGCATATTCACAGCAGCCAAAAAAAGGTGGAAACAACCCAATCGTCCCCAGATGGATGAACAGATAAACAAAATGTGGGGTATAACTGTAGGTGGGAATGTAATTTGGGGCAGCCACTATGGAAAACAGCATGGAGGTTCCTTAAAAAAAACTAAAAATAGAGTTACCAAATGATCCAGCAATCACACTCCTGGGTATATATCCAGAAAAGATGAAAACATTAATTTGAAAAAATACATGCACCCCAATGTTCACAGCAGCACTATTTACAATAGCCAAGACATGGAAACAACCCAGGGCCCATCAACAGAAGATTGGGTTAAGATGTGGTGTAGGGCGGAGTCAAGATGGCGTACTAGGAGGACACGGAATTCGCATCTCTGCACAACGAGGGCACCTACCAGGCACTGGTGGGGGACCACAGACACCTAAGGGGATGGGAGGAACTCCCAGTGACCGGGTAGGACGTGGGGTGTGGGGGGGAGTGAAGGGGGGAGGAGAAGTGGAAGCGGGACGGGACTGGCACCCCTGAGGGGCGGCTGGGGGAGGGGGAGGGATCCCACGCCCGAAAGGGGAAATTGGGGAACCAATGGGAGGGCAGAGGATCAAAAGGGAGTGTGGCCAGGTTTCCCCTGCCCACTTGGGCCCCAAGGAGCCTGCTAAGATCCCAGGCCTGGTCCTCTGCCCACCTAGGCCCCCTCCAGCCGCGTGGATCCTGAGGGAGTGGGGGGGAGGGAAGGGGGAGCAGAAGTAAAGGCCAGACCTCTGGGACCTGCACCTCTGAGGGGCAGCTGGGGGAGGGGAGGAGCTTCTACACCCAGCGGGACCCACCCACAGTTAGGGGTCCAGTGGCAAAGGGGAAGACCCTGGGGGAGACAGTGGGGGAGGGTGCGAAGGAACGGAAGGGAATGCGACCAGCGCTTTCCCTGTCCACTTAGGCACCGGGAAGCCTGTTGGGCTCCCGGGCCTAATCCTCTGCCCTCGGAGCCTCCCTCCTGCCACACAGAGTCCAAGCCCCGCCGCTACACCCCCACCCAGGGCCGCAGCTCTACACTCGGAGACCCCCTCTGAGACCCCCTCCAATGATCAGGGCCTAAACCCCACCCACACACCCTCACTCAGCGCCCTACCTCCAAACTCCAGAACCGCACACTCCAGAGGCCCTCCTTTCCACGCGCTGCTGCTCCCCTTCTGCGCAGGTCCTAAGCAGAGGCCCCGCCCCACGCTTGAACGTCGCCCCACCTAGGCCACGCCCCCACCACCTTTTTTATTTTTTTTTCTGTTGTGGTTTTATTTTACCTTGTTGCAGTTGTTTCAATTATAGTTTTATTTTTCCTAATATATATTTTATCTTTCTAATTTTATTTTGTTTTTTATTCTTTGATATTGTACTGCTTTTTTTTCTTTCTTTCTTCCTTTTTTTTTTTTTCTTACCATGCCACGAAGCTTGTGGGATCTTGGTTCTCAGGACGGAGGTCAGGCCCAAGCTCCTGTGGTGGGAGCTCCAAGTCCAAACCACTGGACTAAGAGAGAACCTTAGACCCCAGGGAATATCAATCAGAGTGAGGCCTCCCGGTGGTCCTCATCTCAGCACCATGACCCAGCTCTATCCAACTGCCTGCAAACTCCAGTGCTGGACGTCTCAGACCAAACAACCAGTAAGGCTGACAAGAATACAGCACCACCCATCAAAAAGGAAAAAAAAGAAATGACAAAAAAATTTGTTACACACGAAGGAGCAAGGTAAAAACCTACAAGACCAAATAAATGAAGATGAAATAGGCAACGTATCCGAGTAAGAATTCAGAGTAATGATAGTAAAGATGATACAAAATCTCGGAAACAGAATGGAGAAAATACAAGAAACATTTAACAAGGATCTAGAAGAACTAAAGAGCAAACAGTGATAAACAACACAATTACTGAAATTAAAAATATTCTAGAAGGAATCAATAACAGGATAACTGAGGCAGAAGAACGGATAAGTGAGCTGGAAGATAAAACTGTGGAAATAACTGCAAGGGAGCAGAATAAAGAAAAAAGAATGAAAAGAATTGAGGACAGTCTCAGAAAACTCTGGGACAACATTAAACGCACCAACATTCGAATTATAGGGGTCCCAGGAGAAGAAGAGAAAAAGAAAGGGTCTGAGAAAATATTTGAAGAGATTATAGTGGAAAACTTCCCTAACATGGGAAAGGAAATAGTCAGTCAACTCCAGGAAGCACAGGGAGTACCATACAGAATAAACCCAAAGAGAAACACGTCAAGACACATGTTAATCAAACTATCAAAAATTAAACACAAAGAAAAAAATATTAAAAGCAGAAAGGAAAAGCAACAAATAACATACAAGGCAATCCCCATAAGGTTAACAGCTGATTTTTCAGCAGAAAATCTGCAAGCCAGAAGGGAGTGGCAGGAAGTATTTAAAGTGATGAATGAGAAAAACCTACAACCAAGATTACTCTACCCAGCAAGTATCTCATTCAGATTCGATGGAGAAATTAAAACCTTTACAGATAAGCAAAAGTTAAGAGAATACAGCACCACCAAAGAAGCTTTACAACAAATGCTAAAAGAAATTCTCCAGGCAGGAAACACAAGAGAAGGAAAAGACATACAATAACAAACCCAAAACAATTAAGAAAATGGTGATAGGAACATACATATTGATAATTACCTTAAATGTAAATGGATTAAATGCTCCAACCAAAAGACATAGACTGGCTGAATGGACACAAAAACAAGACCCATACATACACTGTCTACAAGAGACCCACTTCAGACCTAGGGACACATACAGACTGAAAGTGAGGGGATGGAAAAAAGATATTCCATGTAAATGGAAATCAAAAGAAAGCTGGAGTAGTATTCCATGCAAATGGAAATCAAAAGAAAGCTGGAGTAGCAATTCTCATATCAGACAAAATAGACTTTAAAATAAAGACTGTTACAAGAGACAAAGAAGGACACTACATAATGATCAAGGGATCAATCCAAGAAGAAGATATAACACTTGTAAATATTTATGCACCACATGGGAGCACCTCAATACATAAGGCAAATGCTAACAGCCATAAAAGGGGAAATCGACAGTAACACAGTAATAGTAGGGGACTTTAACACCCCTCTTTCACCAATGGACAGATTATCCAAAATGAAAATATATAAGGAAACACAAGCTTTAAATGATACATTACACAAGATGGACTTAATTGAT
>NC_041232.1:37165630-37166947 GCF_002837175.3 Physeter macrocephalus
CATTCTACGAGGCCACCATCACCCTGATACCAAAACCAGACAAAGATGTCACAAAGAAAGAAAATTACAGGCCAATATCTCTGATGAACATAGATGCAAAAATCCTCAACAAAATACTAGCAAACAGAATCCAACAGCACATTAGAAGGATCATACACCATGATCAAGTGGGGTTTATCCCAGGAATGCAAGGATTCTTCAATATATGCAAATCAATCAATGTGACACACCATATTAACAAACTGAAGGATAAAAACCTTGATCAAAAATATGATCATCTCAATAGATGCAGAAAAAGCTTTTGACAAAATTCAACACCCATTTATGATAAACACTCTCCAGAAAGTAGCCATAGAGGGAACCTATCTCAACATGATAAAGGCCATATAAAAAGAAATAAAACGAATCCAAATCAGAAAAGAAGAAGTAAAACTGTCACTATTTGCAGATGAAATGATACATGAATCTTTAGAGAATCCTAAGATGCTACCAGAAAACTACTAGAGCTAATCAATGAATTTGGTAGAGTAGCAGGATACAAAATTAATGCACAGAAATCTCTTGCATTCCTATACACTAATGATGAAAAATCTGAAAGAGAAATTAAGGAAACACTCCCATTTACCATTGCAACAAAAAGAATAAAATACCTAGGAAAAAACCTACCTAAGGAGACAAAAGACATGTGTGCAGAAAACTATAAGACACTGATGAAAGAAATTAAAGATGATACCAACAGATGGAGACATATACTATGTTCTTGGATTGGAAGAATCAATATTGTGATAATGACTATACTACCTAAAGCAATCTGCAGATTCAATTCAATGCCTATCAAACTACCAATGGCATTTTTCACAGAACTAGAACAAAAAACTGCACAATTTGTATGGAAACACAAAAGACCCTGAATAGCCAAAACAATCTTGAGAAAGAAAAACGGAGCTGGAGGAATCAGGCTCCCTGACTTCAGACTATACTACAAAGCTACCACCCACAAAAATAAACTCAAAATGGATTAAAGACCTAAATGTAAGGCCAGACACTATAAAACTCTTAGAGGAAAACATAGGCAGAAAACTATGACATAAGTCAAGCAAGATCCTTTTTGACACATCTCCTAGAGAGAGGGAAATAAAACCAAAAATAAACAAATGGGACCTAATGAAACTTAAAAGCTTTTGCACAGCAAAGGAAATCATAAACAAGATGAAAAGACAACCCTCAGAATGGGAGAAAATATTTGCAAACGAAGCAACTGACAAAGGATTAATCTCCAAAATATACAAGCAGCTCATGCAGCTCAATATCAAAAAA
>NC_041232.1:37167311-37182553 GCF_002837175.3 Physeter macrocephalus
CATATATACAATGGAATATTATTCAGCCATAAAAAGAAATGAAATTGAGTTCTCTGTAGTGTGGTGGATGGACCTAGAGATCTGTCATACAGAGTGAAGTAAGTCAGAAAGAGAAAAACAAATACTGTATGCCAACACATATATGCGGAATCTAAAAAAAAAATGGTTCTAATAAACCTAGGGGCAGGACAGGAATAAAGACGCAGACGTAGAGAATGGACTTGAGGACATGGGGAGGGGGAAGGGTAAGTTGGGACAAAGAGTAGCATTGACATATATACATTACCAAATGTAATATAGATAGCTAATGGGAAGCAGCTGCATCGCACAGGGAGATCAGCTCGGTGCTTTGTGACCACCTAGAGGCGTGGAATAGGGAGGGTGGGAGGGAGACGTAAGAGGGAGGGGATATGGGGATATACATATGGATATAGCTGATTCACTTTGTTATACAGCAGAAACTAACACAACACTGTAAAGCAATTATACTCCAATAAAGATGTAAAAAAAAAAGATGTGGTGTATATAGAAAATGGAATATTACTCGGCCATAAAAAAGAATGAAATATTGCCATTTGCAGCAACATAGATGGACCTAGAGAATATTATACTTAAGTGAAGTAAGTCAGACAGAGAAAAACAAATATTAAATGATATCACTTATATGCAGAATCTAAAAATAATACAAATGAATCTATATGCAAAACAGAAACAGACGTAGAAAATAAATTTATGGTTACCAAAGGGGAAAGTGGGGGGGTGGGGTTGAAATTAGGAGTATGGGATTAACAGACACAAACTACTACATATAAAATATATGAGCAACAAGGATTTATTGTATAGCACAGGGAACTATATTCAATATCTTGTAATAACCTATAATGGAAAATAATCTGAAATATATGTGTGTGCATATATATGTGTGTGTGTGTGTGTGTGTGTGTGTGTGTGTATATATATATATAAAACTGAATCACCTTGCTGTGCACCTGAAACTAACACAATATTATAAATCAACTATACTTCAATTTTTAAAATGCCGTATATACATACAATAGATTATTAAGCCATAAAAAGGAAGGCAATTCTGATACATGCTACAACATGGATGAATCTTGAAGACATCATGCTAAGTGAAATAAGCCAGACACAAAAGAACAAATATTGTAATGATTCCACTCGTAAAATTTACAGAGAGTAGTTAAATTTGCAGAAACAGAAAGTAGACTAGAGGTTATCAGGGGCTGGGAAAGTGGAGAGTACGCAATTGCTTAACGGGTAGAGAATTTCAGTTTGGCATGATGAAATGTTCTGGAGATGGTTGGTGATGGTTGTGCAATAATGTGAATGTACTTAATGCCACTGAACCACACACTTAAGGATGGTTAAAGGGACTTCCCTGGTGGTCCAGTGGTTAGGACTCCGTGCTTCCAATGCAGGGTGCCTGGGTTCGATCCCTGGTCCAGGAAGTAGATCCCTCATGCCGCAACTAAAGATCCTGCATGCCACAAGGAAGATCCTGCGTGCCATAACTAAGACTAGGTGCAGCTAAATAAATAAATAAATATTAACGAAAAGAAAAAGAAGAAAAAATTATTACTTTGTGTGGTGACAGATGGTAACTAGCCTTATGGTGGTGATCATTTTGCAATGTATACAAATGTTGAATCATTATGTTGTACACCTAAAACCAACATAACATTGTATGTCAAATGTACTTCAATTTTTTAAAAAATGAAAATTTAACTTAAAAAATAAAAATTTAAAAATTTAAACTAAAAAATAAAAATAGAAAATAATAGTATTCCTCATTATAAATACCTACATATTCCAATTTCCACAAGAGAAATATATCATAGAAAAAGAAAAAATGGTAAATTTTATGTTATGTATATTTGGCCACAATTTTTTAAAAAGGCAGGAGAATATATCCGTGTTTTTCACTGCCTCCGGGTCTTTTTCTAAAGGAAGGCCTCTGGGTGTCATCATTGCTAAGTGAGGCAATGGTTAGTGGCTAAACTAGCCAGTGATGTGCTGGTAAATGTTTAACAACTGGCTCTCCAACAAGAACAAAAAACACTTGTGCGCAAATATTGGTATATAAGTTTATTATAACTTTTACTGATATAAAGGATGTGAGTCACCCAATTTACTATTACTTCTACTACTAATAATAAAACATACAACACTCTTTATTTTAAATTCCACATAGCAATTGATTTTCACGGAAGAATTTCATTGACTTGCCAAACTCTTGTGTCTGCAGCCAACAATGGTTACAATTGATGAACAAATACAGTTCTGCCATGAATGTTGGTTGATATTTTCATGTAATAAGACAAAAGGGAAATGACGAAAATATTCATTCATTAATGATGTGAGCAATTTTTTTTGATGAATCAGATGAAGGTTTTTTTGTTTGTTTTTGTTTTTCTTGCGGTACGCGGGCCTCTCACTGTTGTGGCCTCTCCCGTTACGGAGCACAGGCTCCGGACGCGCAGGTTCAGCGGCCATGGCTCATGGGCCCAGCCGCTCCGCGGCACGTGGGATCTTCCCAGACCGGGGCACGAACCCGTGTCCCCTGCGTCGGCAGGCGGACTCTCAACCACTGCGCCACCAGGGAAGCCCCAGATGAAGGTTTTTGAACACTGGAAGAACATGTCCTCGTTTTCTTATGTTATTCACAATGTAACAGCCACAGGCACAATGCACTTCCAAGCTTAATCTACATTATTATTGTCTCCACCATGTTGTTACATGGTTGTTACACCTAGCCAATCAATTAGACAGTATTTTTAAGCCTCGATTTGTAGCATTTGCTGATTTGCATGGCATAAATACTCCCACTGTGGCTGATTTCAATCTACCAATGTGAAGTCACTTAAAGGTGGAGTTGGGGAGGTGTATGCAGTGACAACCACTGTATAGTATTTCCACATAATAAACATAGATTGATAGATACACAGACAGTAAAATATACTAAAATTATCAGAATGTGATGAGTTTTTAGTATTACATGTTTTAAATATAGTTAGCTGTAGGTTTATATAATTTAATTTTTTAAATAACCGTGTTTAACAAAATTCCTGAAAATTTAGCAATCGGCTCTCACAGGCCAGTACCCGCCAGGTTTGGCAAACCATGAAACACCTTGTTTCTCGACAGGAATTAAGGAGCCATGGAAGAGCTCCCCACCTCTACTGCAATCCCAGGAAGCAAGGAACCTGGGGTCCTGGTCACACTGGAACTCACGACGTCTCTCTCGGTTTTTCCTTCTTTATTTTCTTTGTGAGTCCATGGATCTTGCTACTTTCTGGTGCAGCATTCTCTATACAGTATTTCTCACAGAATCCATTTTCTTCTCCATGTTTCCTCTGTGACTCTCTTTGGTAGTGTTGTCATTTGTTTGTTTCTATTTCCCTGTTTCTTTTATTCTCATTGTCCTCCACGTTTTCCCCTTTCCCTTTTTCCATCCATCAGCACAAAACATTTCAGCTGCCATTTTCCATGGTTTTTGCCAATCTTCCCCCTCTTTTTTCTTTTTTTTAACATAGTGGTGGCTTATGTTTAAAAGGAGGCCACAGGAATCCATGTCTGTCAGAGCTATGAGGAAACCTACAGCAGACAGACTTCTGGGGCATTTTCTTCCTAATTTTCTGATACTCAATACAGCATTTTAATGAACTCAACACTCAGAGAGGGGGAAACTCTACAGGATGTATCTTAAGTGAGGTCCTTGGGGTGGCTGCCCATTTAATGGGATTTCATCAGTGAGAAAAGCATAGCACAGGAGGAACTGGTGGAAAAAGTTAGTAAGCCCAAGAGAAGGTCCGTGACCCCACTGGCTCATGCACTCTGAGACTCTGAGCTGATCTCTGCCCCATCCTGCTGTCCAACAGGAAGTCTCTCTGGACTCCTTGGCCTCAACAGAGTTGAGGGAGGCACGGGGGGTGGGGGACAGGGAGACCAGCTCTCTCAGGTCGTCTTTACACCTAGACCCGCTCTGCTGTCATTTCTGCCCATTTTCACAGACAGCACTCGGTGTAGCTGCTACCTTCTCACAGAGTTGCAGGTGGGAAGTGAGATGCAATACCTTGGCCTCCTAGCCCCAGCCCTACCTGGAAATTTTTCTGCACCCTGACCTCAGCCCAGGAAGGGTCTACCCGGCAGTTCACCTGTGCTCTTTTCTCCTAGTGCCCCTCCTCCCAAAAATCTCAACAACAGACTCTCTAGGAAAAAAGCCCTGGTTTGTAGTGTTTGCCAACTTCTATGGTGAACACACTGCTACCACAGTTGATTTCAAGCTACTGAACGTGGAGTTGAGAAGACACGTCCACAGTCGGCTCTCAGGAACAGGTGCAGGCCCGCTCAGGCACACCCCTGGATGTTGAGGTCACTGGCTATTGATGGTCAAAGCCAAACTTTCAGAATTTAAAATCCTTCTCTGTCTTAAAAACCCAGCTCTTAACAACAGAAGCCTTGGCTTTCAAGACTTTTCCCCTTGCTGTGCACCTATTTTATTTTACCTACTTTAGAATTCTGAGCTAAGACTCTTTGTCAACACTCTCCTGAGGGTAGTGCATTTAGGATCCTACCCCTGTGTCCCCAGTGGTAGGAAAAGCTCAATGGGTATAAGAAAGCCTGGAGAAAGAGAAATCTCAATTATTATCGCAAAATGTTATCCAAAATACACTTATAACTATTTTTTTTAGTGTTTGAAATAGCAACTGTACTGCCAATAGAGGCTACATTAAGAAACCTCTATCAAACTTCGTATGAAATTAGAGGAAAGGCCAGCTACTAGGCCCTCTCCTTGAATGAAGGAGGGAGGGAAAGTGTAGGGAGAGAGAGGGAGAGGATGAGGGAGAGAAGAGAGAGAGAGAGAATGGAAATGGAGGGAGGAAAGGGAAGTAGAGGGACAGTAGGAGGAAGAAAATTCCCAAAGTTACCAAAAATGTGATATATTTTGTTCACATTTAACAAATCAATGGTTTCAGCACACGTACTTGCTAAGTACAACTGTATGCCTCACCTCATTTGAAGCTGTCGTAAGACTCAAATCAGAGTTCTTGCAGAAGGTGAGGCCCAGGTCCCGAGGGGCCCTCCCTAAACACCCACCGGGGGCTCTGCAGCTCGTGGCCACTGGGGGAATGGGACTGGCATCTAGTCAAAGCTCAGTCATTGTTCCCACTCTCCCCTCTTCCCTGCCCCTCCTGAGACCTAGGGACAGAGTTTTGTACCCCACCCCAGCTTCCAATCTGGTGGGAGACCCTGGCAGTGAGAGAGCTGGGGTGCAGATGCTCTGGTCCTTTGATGCCTGACCCTGAGGTGTCTAAGACCCCACCTGGAAAATGAAAGGTAAGAGAATCTTAAACATCAGCATATCTTCTGATCACTTGCAAACTGTCTCCTTTCCCCTCCCTCTTACTCTGACAGACAGGAGACTGTCTGAGGTACCTCAAAGTGTCTTTCACTTTAGTCCCTTTTTTTTTTTTTCTTGCGGTACGCGGGCCTCCCACTGCCGTGGCCCCTCCCGTTGCGGAGCACAGGCTCCGGACACGCAGGCTCAGCGGCCATGGCCCACGGGCCCAGCCGCTCCGCGGCATGTGGGATCCTCCTGGACCGGGGCCCGAACCCGTATCCCCTGCATCGGCAGGCGGGCTCTCAACCACTGCGCCACCAGGGAAGCCCGTCTTTCACTTTAAACAGTGAGAAATAATTAAAAGAAGTGACAAAGATGTCAGATTCCAAGTAATCTAACGGCTGATTCCTTTTGGAGCCTGGGAATCAGGCATCAGGCCCAGGGACTTCTCTGTCTACCAGTTGCATGACTTTGCAAAAGTTGCTTGGCATCTCTTAGCTGTGGTTCCCTCATTTGTAGTGGAAATGATGCTTCCACTGTAAGGTCAATGTAAGGAGTAAGTGACATTTTATGTAAAAGAGTGATATGCAAATTAGCGGGTTTTATTTTGGCTTGTTTTTGTGCCCTTTGATTGTTCCCCTCTCCAATGCCCCCTATCTTAGTCCTCTCTCTAAAAATAGTCACTATTAGCAATATAGTATATATGCTTTCAGGCTTCTCTTCTAGGAGTTGAACATAGAAAACATATCCGTGTGTATGTGTTTTAACGTAAGTGATGTATCTATTGTTTCACTTAACAATACGGCTTAGACAATTTTTTATGTCAGTACGATTAGGTCCACCTCATTTTAGAAAACTGCAGCATGGTCTTCCATAAAAGGGGTTCACAATTTTTTATTTAGCCATTCCTCCTTTTACGAATATTTCTGTTGTTTTGAATTTTTCACTGTTATAAATAACATTACAACGAAGAAGATCCTTGTACTTGCTTCCTTCAGCACATGGTTTAAGTTTTTCTCTGGGGTAGCTATTAACAGTAGAACTCTGGGGTGATGGGTTATAAAAAGTGACCTCTTAAGTGGCTGTACTCACACCCATATTCCCTCCAGCTGTGTATGACTATACTGAACGAATTTGAATTTCCTCCATTAAAGTGAGGTTGACACAACATTGTAAAGCAATTGTATTCCAATAAAGATGTTAAAAAATTATATTCACTATCTAATGTACAGTTGAAGGAGAAAAAATTAAAAGATGCCCAACTGTAAAAAAAAAAAAAAAAAAAATGAGATTGAGCACCAGTTTATATAAATGTTGACCATTTTTATTACTTCCTTCAGCACATGGTTTAAGTTTTTCTCTGGGGTAGCTATTAACAGTAGAACTCTGGGGTGATGGGTTATAAAAAGTGACCTCTTAAGTGGCTGTACTCACACCCATATTCCCTCCAGCTGTGTATGACTATACTGAACGAATTTGAATTTCCTCCATTAAAGTGAGGTTGACACAACATTGTAAAGCAATTGTATTCCAATAAAGATGTTAAAAAATTATATTCACTATCTAATGTACAGTTGAAGGAGAAAAAATTAAAAGATGCCCAACTGTAAAAAAAAAAAAAAAAAAATGAGATTGAGCACCAGTTTATATAAATGTTGACCATTTTTATTATTTCTTTTGTGAATTACCAGTTTATACCCTTGGCCCATTTTTCAATTAGATCTTTTTTCTTTCTTTAAATGATGTGTTAATTCTAATCCTTTGTGGGTTTTTTTGTTGTTCATCAAAACTAGAGTTCTATACAGACCATTGTTATCATTATTCAGCAATGATTTCCTCAAAGACAGAGATGCATTTTGTTTATCTTTTAACCACAGCATCAGCAAAGAGCCTCACCCAGAACTGCCCTCCATGAATGTTAGTGGATTGAATTATTGAAAGAGCCGCTCTGTCGGTGAGAAATCATACTAGTTGTTTTGACGATCATGTAAAATGGGAATTGGTTAAGCAGGTCTTGAAGTGCAAAAAGGTCAGGCAGGAACACGAGGTCGCACAGATATACTCACAGCAGGAAGCAGCTTCCACCCTGGGGTGGGCGTTAGTAGAACCTGGAGCCAGAGGAGGGGCCGGGCTGGTGCTGGTGTCTCTGAAGCGAGTGCCGGGGTGGGAAACCTGGAAACTGGAACTTCAGGCTTCTAGAAGAAACTGTAGCTGCCAAGGTGGAGACTGCTGGGGTGATAAGCAGTACAGGAAATGGGCAGCGCCGCCCTCTAGCGCCCCCTTTGGCAGGGCTGAGTACAGCAGAGGTTGAGCTGACAGCGTAGTAACTGGAATACCTCTTAAATCAGGGGATTTTTGCCTATGGGTGAAGATGCCCAGGGCTATGCTTTGATGACTTCCTCCTTCTTTTTACATTGCCTGAGAGTGCTCAAAGGACGTGTGAGTGTGGCACATGAGCATCACAAGGGTGTGAGGCACTCGGAGCCCTGCCTGGACGAGGCCGCCCTCATCCAGCGCAGGGAATCACACGCACATCCACACGGAGAAATACACTCTCACACCGCGGGCCAGCGCAGGAGGAACTGGGAGAGCTCACTGGCTGTGGCTCAGACCTCAGAGCCGGGACCCTGGGGGGAAGATACAGAGAGGCCCTTTACGTCTGCAGGAGGCACGCGCATCCCGCTGGTGATCTGACCCGGCTCCCAGGGCAAACGCCGGACGCTGGCCTCAGAGGATTTAATGACAAGGAGAAATAGAGAACTTTCGGTGATTTCTTACACCCCTGCCCGCCCCTTCTCCAAAGAAACACTGATTATACTGAGGCTGGGAGAAGACTTTCCTGTTAGTAAGACATTAACTCCCTGGCTCAAACCTGAGATCTGTGTTTTCCTTTTTAAGTCAGAATCTAAATGAAAGTGTTCTTTCCTGCATGCCTCTTCAGCTGATGTTGAACAGTGATCGCCGACCTATCGCACTGCTGCAGACAGGTAGATAACAGATTGCCACGTGGCTCAGGAAAGGAGGGTACATTTCTACTACTCCATGAAGAGTAACCATCTGCAGACACAGCTCTGATTCCCCCAGGAGGAAGTCAAGAATAGACGGAGTAGAGGCTATACTAACTTCTCATCTTAGCTGCCCTGCCCTTCCAAATGCTTTGCATCTCTCTCTCATGCCAAGGCAGGTAGCACTATTCAGCACGGCCATCAACAGAATCCACCCTGGGGGTTATAGTAAAGGAGGACAGTGCTGACTCCTGCTCTCACTCTGCTTCTACCTCTTTGCAACAGGTAGTGTCCCCTCAGACCTCTGGGGAGTGTGATGTGCTTTCCTGCTGGCCCCTGGTTACCTGGCACCCTGACCGCCACCCCAGCCCCACGCTGTGGTCAGGTCCTCTCTTCCTGGGCAGAGTTTTGTGCTCCAGACCATTCTCTCACTCCATCCTCCTAGTGAACCATAACCAGCTTCCTATCTCAGTCTACTAGGGCTCTGTTCCCTGTTTCCCGAGGGCTTGACTGGTTATCTCAAAAGGCAGGGATGGGAGGGAGGGCTGCAATTCATTGCACAACAGAAATTGGAGGTGGAGCCTTTCTTCAGACCGTGGGCGTAACCTACGTTAAGTGTTAGCTACAGTGAATCCCACCAAATTCTGTGGACCCCCATGACAAACCAGCACCTCCACTCCTCCCTGAGTGCAAATGGTGAGTGGATCGTTGATGAGCATTGTGCTACAGCAGATGGGAGAGGTAGCTCCAGGAATACCTACAGGCACTGTCAATTACAATGGAAGCTAATGGGACTCAACAAAGAATGGGTAAGATCAGCCTCCTGCACGCAGAAGCAGTGCACTTCAGAGCTGTAAACGCAGGCCAGCAGCTCTGCCAAATACAGTCAGGAGACAAAAGCACCTCTCCAGCAGATCAAGAGAAGGAGGTGTCTTTAGAGTTTGGGCCTGGTGCATCCGGAGGACAGGAACTTTTTTTAAAAGTTCCTGTTTTATCACATCATGACTGACTGCCTGTTAGAAGGATGGTGCTCTGTATGAATTCTAGAACTGGGAGAGGAAGCCAAAGAGTAACTACTGGTCAGTGTTTACCCTGTGCTGCAAATACTATTTGACAGGTCACCGGGTCAAATAAAAGCCAACATTTACAGGACACTTAACTATATGTGCCAGGCCAGAGGTAAGTAAGCTTTATGTCCACGCTCTCATTTAATCCCCACAAGCACATGATGAGGTAGGTTTATCCATCAGCCTTTTGCGAGTTTGATTACTGGGGATCAGTCTCCCAAAGCCTGATTTGCTCTTGAGGATCTGATGATACTGAGTATCTGAACTTGCAAAGCTAACAGTTGAGATGGTGGTGACTCCGCTAACATACAGCCACCCTGAGGGTGCCAGGCTGAAACAGATGGCCTGACTCTCTTAAATTTCTTGATTACCAAAGAGATCATCTCTCCCACCCCTTGGTTGACCTGGGCAGCTAATCAAAGTCGTGCTTTCCTTGCAAGATGTGAGGCTCCAAACGTGCAAAACCCAGGTTGGAACAGAGACGCGATACGTGGAGTTCAAACAGGACAGTCTCTGCAGAAACTCAAACTGTTTCCATCATACATGTGTTACTTTCATGCTTTATTTTCAGAAATAGAAACGTAATGCATTCCACCAGAGACAGGTGACATGTCTCAAACAGCTTGCAAGGGACAAAAGTGGGTGTGGGGTGGAGAATGCACTGGCAAAGATTCTAACTGCCCAGGAAAGGAGAGGAAACCCCTCTCCCCGAACCCCCCCCAAAAAACGGCATCTTGATGGAAGATTTGAAACTTGAACCATTGATATTATAATCTTACTACAAAGTGTAAATATCTAAAAGGAGAGAATTATAATCATCCTGACATTATACAGCTTTCAGCCGAATTTCAGACTGGCTGATGACTCCTGAGCTGATTGCCTGTGGCATGCGGAACACCCATAAACTGCCCTCACATAATCTAAACCAGCAGGGGCAGGAGGGGCTGGCGTGCTGTTATTGCACTAAGATGAAAGTGGCTGGCGAAGTGGGGTCTGGTTTGGTAATTAAACACTTTATTGTAGCTCTCAAATGTAAAGCCAGGCCCAGCAACTTTCTTTGCTAGTAAAATATTCCTCCCTTCTTCCAGACACCGATATTGATCTGAGAGGTATATGCTTATACTAACAAAAGTATAAAATGTGGGGATTGAAGATAAAACTTGTACACGGTACATACCTGTGACCTGAAAGACAGTGACTGCCTCCAAATATATACATCTGGATGAATAGAATGGAGACCCCAGGATGCTGCATCGACATGGATGTATTTTTAAACTATTAAATGTATATATATTTATATTTCATTTATACATATTTAGTATATACATTTTAAAAATACTCCTTTTCCTTCCACTCCATGTCTCCTTGAAATTCACGACGATGCAGTATCCTGGGGTCCTCATTCATTCATCCCTCCCCTTTCTCCTCTGTCAGATAAGATTGTAAACAATGAGCATGGTATTCGTGGTATTTTAGTATAAGGACGCGGGGAGGGGTACAAAAGGGAATCTATTTCTAAGACTGTCTCCGCACACAGGGACAGAATCCTTCCAACAACTATTCCAACTGTCTCTTTCAATCAAACCAAGCCTGGTGATCTGTCCGCACCCCAGTGTGATTGGAACATCTAATCCTACCAGCTCTCCCTGGCTGTGTGGACAGAAAACATCGATCAGTGTGACCAAAAGCTACACCCAGAGTAATTCTGGGAATTTTCCTGTTGCAATTTTTTTAAGAAGCAGTTTCAGAAGGTTGGCAATGACAAATTGAATGAAAGTTTGGATGAGTCTGTGGATCAGTGAAAATAACTTACAGGCAGAAAATGTTTTTTTAATTTTCCATTTTTTTTAGATTTTTTTTTAATGATTATTAAAGTAACACAGCTCATTGCAGAAAATACAGCAAAGCACAAAGAAAAACAAGAAGAATCACCAATAACCCTCCTCCGACCTTGGCTGTGAACAGCTTTTTCAACCTAAAGCTAAATGAATCTGGAGCTCAATGAATCTTCCAGGATCAAGAAATGTCCTTAAGTATTCTGGCATCTGCCCTTCACTCCAAGAGTTGCCCATCCACAGTCCAAAAACCCATGTTGACCCTTCCTGTGCCAGCCTTAGTCTTGGGCAGAATTGGTAGCCCCTATAAAGTGAATGTCCAGGGTCCCCAAGGAGGCTTCTGCCCAGATATACTGTTTCAATCTGCTCCCCAGAACCAGAACTCAGGAAACAGCACTTGTTATTTCACAGTGAAATTTGGCTAAGTATAAATACTCACTGCCTTACACTCATTCACACTAAAATGTAAATAAGGTCTGTGTGATGTTTCTACAAGGAGAAAGGGGGATACCCCAGAACTCTAGGCATCTGAGTTAGGAAGCAGGATGCCATGAAAGACAGTCCTCATTCAGGAATGAGCCATTCTAATGTCAGACAGCCCTTCTTGTTAGTGACTCTTTTGAAGCCTAAATGGATCCTGTCATAACCTGAAACACGGCCATTCTTTGAACCTAAGGGGGCTTGTCCTCCAGTGAATTGCGCTATGGTACCTCCATCACCTGGGAAAGCTGGCCTGGCACACAAAAGTCAAATCACAGACATTATTTCTTTTCTACCTTCTTCTCCGTTGAAAATAGCCTCTTTGTCTCACGTTTCCTAACTGTTCAAATGAATTCAAAATACGAGGGAGCCCTATCAGGCCAAGCTGTCCAGTTTCACGTGAGAATTTCTCATATTTCCAAAGCTCACAGACTTCTCAGTTTGTTTTCATGTTTGAATTAGACATGGTTTGGGGGTCACTGAACCCCAAATTAATTAAATCTCTTAAATTATCTTTGAGAAAGAGTCATCGTGTATATTTATTAAATAAAATTATCTAGTATCTTATTTCAGATGCTTTTACAATGAACAAATTCCCTTGTTTCCTGGGAATTCTCTGATGTTCCAAAAGCATCTGGCACATTTTACATGAGATGTTTCTAGATTCTTCTTCCCTAGAAACAGGAAGTTGACAAAAAGCCCCAAACATTTATTTTAGTTCCCAAAATTGGGATGGGAGATGTCCAATAGATTCTAAAAATAGTAAAAGCCCTTCAACATGAATTTGGTCTTTACCAAAAGAGTCAATGGATTTAAATTTTGTCTGAAATTTGTCCAAAACCCACCTGGTTAGGTTTGGAGACATCTTCACACTCAATATTCTTAGCCATGAAAATATTACACCTAGAAAATTGCTTTATTTCTGTTCCTTGATAGGATAAATGATTACAACAACAACAAACATTCTTGACAATAAAAACTCACTGTCACTGAACCATCCTATCCCCTCTGTTATAACAGGAATTGGCACATTACTGTCCATGGGCCATATGCGCCTGGTTGCCTGCTTAGTTTTTTGGTTTTTTAAAAAATAATTTGTTGAGGTGAAATTCAAATAACAGAAAATTAACTGTTTTAAAGAAAACAATGCAGAGGTATTTAGTACATTCACAATGTTGCACAACCACCACCTCTACCTAGTTCCAAAACATTTCCATCCTTCCAAAGTAAAATTCTGTACCCAGGGGCTTCCCTGTGTGGCACAGTGGTTAAGAATCCGTCTGCCAGGGGCTTCCCTGGTGGTGCAGTGGTTGAGAATCCACCTGCCAATGCAGGGGACACGGGTTCGAGCCCCAGTCTGGGAAGATCCCACATGCCGCGGAGCAACTGAGCCCGTGAGCCACAACTACTGAGCCTGCGCGTCTGGAGCTTGTGCTTCGCAACAAGAGAGGCTGCAATAGTGAGAGGCCCGCGCACCGCGATGAAGAGTGGCCCTGCTTGCCACAACTAGAGAAAACCCTCGCACAGAAACGAAGACCCAACACAGCCATAAATAAATAAATAAATAAATAAATAAATTTAAATCACGTGGACTTCTAAGAAGCCCTCTGGAAAAAAAAAAAAAAAGAAAAAGAATCCGCCTGCCAATGCAGGGGACATGGGTTCGAGCCCTGGTCCGGGAAGCTGCAGTAGTGAGAGGCCCGCGCACCGCGATGAAGAGTGGCCCTGCTTGCCACAACTAGAGAAAACCCTCGCACAGAAACGAAGACCCAACACAGCCATAAATAAATAAATAAATAAATAAATAAATTTAAATCACGTGGACTTCTAAGAAGCCCTCTGGAAAAAAAAAAAAAAAGAAAAAGAATCCGCCTGCCAATGCAGGGGACATGGGTTCGAGCCCTGGTCCGGGAAGATCCCATGTGCTGCACAGCAACTAAGCCCATGTGCCACAACTACTGAGCCTGTGCTGTAGAGCCCACGAGCCACAACTACTGAAGCCCTCGCGCCTAGAGACCGTGCTCCGCAACAAGAGAAGCCACCACAATGAGAAGCCCACGCACCACAACAAATAGTAGCCCCTGCTCGCTGCAACTAGAGAAAGCCAGCACACAGCAACAAAGACCCAACACAGTCAAAAAATAAATTAATTTTTTTAAAAAAGTCCTGTACACATTAAGCAATGTCTCCCCATCCCCTCCTCCCCCAGCGCTTGGCAACCACCAATCTGTGTTCTGTCTCTACTTATTTATTTATCATTTATGTGAAATCTCCAGATTTATTTATTCTGGAGGTTTCCTATAAATGAAATCACACAATATGTAGCCTTTGTGTCTGGCTTCTTTCATTTAGCATAATGGTTTGGAGGTTCATCCACTGTGGCATGTGTCAGTACTTCATTCCTTTTTATGGCTGAATGATATTCTCTTGCATGTGTATACAAGGATTTGTTTACCCACTGATGGACATTTGGGCTATTTCCACCTTTTAGCTATTGTGAATAGTGCTGCTATGAACCTGTGTATATGTATTGGTTTGGGTCCCTGTTTTCAATTATTTTGAGTATATATCTAGGAGTAGAATTGCTGGGTCATATGGTAATTCTATGTTTAACTTTTAGAAGAACTATCAAACTTTTTTCTGCAGTAGCTACACCATTTTACTATTTTATTTTATTTACACTATTTTATTTATATACTCCATTTTAATTCCTGCCAGCAATGTATGAGTTCCAATTTCTCCACATCCTTGTCACCACTTGTCGTTTTCCTTTTTTAAAAATTGCTATCGCCATCCTAGTGTCATCACCTGTTTTTTGTGAATAAAGGTTTATTGAGACATAGCCATGCCAATTCATTTACTTGTCTATAGCTGCTTTTGCTACAATGGCAGAGACTGTATGTCCCACAAACCCAAAATATTTACTATCTGGCCCTTTGAGAAAGTTTCCTGAATTCTATTTTAGAAGATTAGCCCTTTTTTTTCTTTGTTATTTTATTTCACAGCTCCCCAAAATAAGACCAAATAATACTGCTGTGACCTTGGGTGAGATAACTTACTTTCAATCTTAAATTTCCTTATCTATAAAAAGGTATGACAGGACTAGTTGATTTCCAAGTTCTCTTCTGGAATTTTATAATAATCTGATAAACTATGGTACTTCCAAAATGGGTAATTAACTTGCAGTTTATGCTTTCTTATGTAGTCTGTAACTTGCTCAGCTATCTTCTGGTTTAAGTTAATGCTTTCCTCTGTTATCTCTTTGATCTATTCATTATACAAACAGGGAACAGCAGCCAATGCCTAGCTCACGGCTCTTTCTCTGTACCAAGTGGCAATGATGTGGTAGGGTTGTCTAGGAAGGTAGGAACAAACTATCAAGTGGAAATTCCTGCCTCCTCCAGTGAGGAGAAAAGGAATCCTGTCAAAACTGAATGGTGGGGGTTCCCTGGTGGCGCAGTGGTTGCGCGTCCGCCTGCCGATGCAGGGGAAC
>NC_041232.1:37182817-37198664 GCF_002837175.3 Physeter macrocephalus
GTGCCCCGGTCCGGGAGGATCCCACATGCCGCGGAGCGGCTGGGCCCGTGAGCCATGGCCGCTGAGCCTGCGCGTCCGGAGCCTGTGCTCCGCAACGGGAGAGGCCACAGCAGTGAGAGGCCCGCGTACCACACAAAAAAAAACAAAAAACAAAAAGAAACAACTGAATGGTGTCATTGATGGTTTCTTAAATACTACACAGCTGTGCCCAATTTAAGACCAAGTCCTCTTTCTCCAGCTCCTCACCCTGACGAGGATGGGGCAGGAAGAAAACAAAGAGAAAGAGAGGGAGTGGGGGAGAAAGAACAGGTTATTTAACACCACTTCACTAAAGGAATGCTGAAGTTGAGCACTTCATATTAATAACCTGTGCCCCTCCCGAGAAGGAGCAAGCTGCTTAAGCGGGCACCTCAATCTCAACACATTCACCAAGAGCTGGACGTGGACGGGCCACTGATTTTCAAAATGGAGAAACAGAAGGGAAGGGCCTGGCCCGTACTCACCAGGGAAATCCATTGCAGAACATGGATGAGACCCAGGTGTCCTGACTCCAATCCAGGAAAAGGAGGAACGGGGGGCAGCGTCTGCTCAGGAGAGAAAAGGAGATATTTTGACCCATTTGAGCGGTTGTAACTCGTCATGGTGAAAGGTACAGGGGGACATCCTGCTGGTTTGACCAGAATCAGCGTTGCCTGCCATGATCAGGAAGGAGCCACCCTGTCCACAGGGAACCGTAAAACACATCTGGGCGCTCAGTCCCCGTGGGTCTCTAAGCTGGCCTGAGAGAAGCCGCATCATGACCCGAGTACCGTGTTGCGGGTTACTCGTCACCTGGCTGAAGCCCCTGATGAACAAACTGCAAACACTCGGGAGAGGGCTCAGGAGGCTCACGTCCCTCTCTCCACACACACGGGAGGAATCGGCAGGTGCCCTGGGCCAAGCGCGGGCGGTGCCCCAGCTGGCTTGGTCTCACCCAGCAGACCCACTTCCGTCACCGGCAGGTTCCGCCTGTGTATCCCCTGCAGTCCCGCCGGTGCCCTTCAGAGTTGGGGTGAGGTAGCTAATACCTGATAGGGGGCTGTCACTACTATTTTGGAACATCTTCAACCTCTTGTTCTGAAATTGCTCAGTGTCACCAGCAAAGCCCACTGGGGTGGGGGAGGGAGAAGAAGATGGAATCTAGGTGATAACGTCTAACCTCTTCCTTTGTGCTTCCTCTAGTTTCGCGTGCTCACGTTGGGGCGGGGGGCTCGTGCAGAGATGCTGCGCCCCGCACTGCGATCTGGAACGTGAACAGCACAGCTGGGCCCCCCCCCCCCGCCCCTACTGACGAGATCCCTATAAAGCAGCCTGGCCCACGGCCTGGGGGAGACCTTGTGCTCTAGATCGCAATCCTGCAGCTCTCCATTCTTTGATCAAAGAATAAAGCTTTCCTTTGCTTCTGAATCCAACTTGGTCTGGTTCTATTGGTGTGAAAGACATCAGGAAGAAGGACCCCCGCTGGGACTCGACTTGAAAGGGTTGGTAACAAAAGTTCATTTTTTTCCTGCTTTATTAAGGTATGATTGATTGACAAATAAAAATTGTATACATTCAGGTTGTATAATATGATTATTCTTTTTCTTTTTTAGGTGTACAATGGGGCTTAATATATGTGTCCATCATGAAACGATTACCACGATCAAGTTCATTAACACATCCATCACCTCACACAGTTACCATTGTTCTTCAAAGTTCATTTTTAAAATCCAGGGTCACCTGTTTCGCATCCCATGCACCTTGAATCTCTTTCTGGTCCCAATCTGCTTCCTCCCCACACTTTGCAAAAGCTGTTTCCTCTGCTGGAAGGTGCAGGTCCTATTCTTTGGCCAACTTCTACAAACCTCTCAAGATCCAAGTCGAATGCCACCTCCTCCAGGAAGCCTTCCCCATTCTTTCCTGTCTCACTTTTACCATAGTGTGGATTGTACTGGAACATGCTTCCCGTTACTTCTTCCTTCACAGCTAGTCTGTGAGTCTCTGGAGGACGAGTACTGGCTCTCCTACCTCTGCTTCGCTCCCTTTAGCTCTCAGCCAGCATGCAGCAGACACTCCATGAATGAAAGGATGAAGAAATGAATGAAGTGCCTTCCTCCAAAGCTGAGCTCTGCCTGCTGCAGTTCCTCAGAAATCCCTTCCCTTGTAGTGGGGGAGACTCTCCCTCTGAGAGCTCTGTCCCTGAGGCCCCCCCTCACACACCGGATGCTCAGGGGTTCAGCACACCTCCCTGCTGAGGCTCTGGGAGTGGACTCTTCTCATGGGTGCTTTTTGAAAGAGAGTATTGTCTCTGTTATACTGCTGGGCTGTGAGCCTGCGCTGTCCTCATCTGGCTTTTCCTACCTCCGTTAAATGGTCATCACCTGCTCAGTCTCTCAACTGGAAACGCTTGCATGATTCTCTCCCTGAGTTTTCGCCCCCACCAGTCACCAAATCCTTATGATGTCGCCCAGTCATTTCTCTTCAATTCTCCCTTAATTGCCTGCTCTGGAGGAGGCCACGGATGAACTGGGAGGGTCTCCTAACTGCTCCTCCGGCATAAACCTATCCCCCCAACCGCAGCATCTGAAGTACTGCCTGAGGGAGTTTCTTCCAAACCAGTCCAACCACATTGCTCTCCTCCTTAGTCGCCGGGACCCTGGCCCTGGGGATGGTCCAGGCCCCGGAGCACTGCACGTCCCTTCTGCGCAGCCCCATGTCCTCCCCAGGCAGCCTGCACCACGTGCAGCCCTGAGCGCTCACCAAGTCCTGGAAGCTCTGGGTCTTCTGTGACTCTGGCCTTTGCATTTGTGGTGGTCTCTGTTTTACCCTTCCTTGCACCCCTCCCTGGCTCAAAACTCGCTCTCTGTGTGGAGCGCCCCCCAGTCCTCCTGCAGCTAAGCCACCCCTCCTCCTTCCACTAGTGTCACCACTCGCCACTCTGCACGCCCGCCGCCCCTGCAGTATGGCTCTGTCCCCGGTTACACGTAAACTCCCCGAGGGCAGCGTCCTGCGTGCTTCACTCACCTCAGGATCCCTAACAGCTCATACCATGATTGGCCTTTAACGTGAACATCTAAATCAGCTGGGTCCTTGGCCTTAGGCAGGCCTGACTGCTGTCAGAGGTTAAGGGAGCAAAGGGAGAAAAACAAACATATTGAACACCTGCCTTGTGCCAGCTAAGGGTCAGCCACGTAACTGTTAATTTTGCATGTGAAACAACATCATATCAAGCCCACCCCGACCTAGCATTGGTGATGGAAGCTGAGAGGGGTGAGGGGAGAGTTGGATGATGGTAGCATCTGGAAGGCAACGGAGAGCAGCAGCCAGTGATAAAGGGGCACCCAGGCAACACTTGGTAGAATTACTGCACTCCTGGTTCTGTCTGCTGTGCAGCAATCACCAAGCAGAAGCCCTGTCTCACTCTGGCAGGGCACATTAGTGTCCCCTTCCTGGCTGACCCCTTGTGAGAGCATCATGGTATAATGGAAGGGGCAGAGGCTTCAGAGCCACGGAGACCTGGGCTCAAATCCCAGCTCAGCTATTGCTAGCTGTGTGATCTCAAGCAAATTACTTAACCTCTCTGATCTTCAGACTCCTCTCCCAAAAATCAGAAATTAAAAAAAAAATTATCATAGGATTATTTATTCCTAGAACAAATATTGTTTTGAGTTCTCATTTGTATCATCTCTGATCTAGTCAGTGGGAATACAGTAGCTTCCAATATAAAGCATACTTAAATATTAGTTTCTTTTCCCTCTGCTATTTATTCCCCAGTCAGAAGCACAGAATCCTTAGAGAAATCCCCTCCATTCTTTCTTTCCTCCAGTGCACATTATTCCATCCTCCAAGTAAAGATCATCTGATGATAATAGTAACACCTAACACTTACGAGGTACTTCCTATGAGCTAGGCGTTATTGAAAGTACTTACATTTACTAACTTAATGCTCACAACACAGATTGGTTTTACAAGGAAGAAAAAAAAAAGGCACAGAGAAACTAAGGAATTTGTCAAGGTCACACAGCTAGTGAATGCTGGAGCTGGGATTTGAACCTGGGCACCCCAGTTCGAGTCCACAGCCTGAGCCAATACATTAGAGATTAGACATTTCAGCCCCTCTGGATGATAGTGTCTTCAGAGCTGTCTTTCTTCCCCATCCCTTCTTTTCTTTCCTCTTTTCCTCTCTTTTCTCTTCCTCTCAACTGAAGAAACCGGAGGTCACTTTGGACAGGGTTAGGTGACATGCTCAAAGTTACACAACTCCTTGCGGCATTTATCCTGACTCCCGTTCCTGTGCCCTTCCTATGACACCGTGCAACACTAGATGATCAGTATGAAGGCAAATGGCTGAAATTAATTACCATTTTGAGTAAATAACTTATACGACTTTATCCTCCCAGTTAAAACAATCATTTGCAGGTATCAAATTTGATGGTAAAATACATATATATTTCCATTAGATAGCATTATGTTTCTTTTACTTGAATTAATACCAACCTGAAAAGCATGCTTTGTTTTTTCTAGCATTGTTTGAATTTCTGCCCCCATAAATATTTGCACTGTTGTCTTAGTTTTAATTAGTTTCTGGTGTTTTCCTTGGACTGGTTTTACGATGGGATGGGAGTGGAGTATTTACAGTCTGACCTGCCATCTGTGAAGCTTTGCATCCCCAAACCACCATAGCCACAGCTCAGAGATGACATCGATGTACAGTCAAAACAAGCCAGGGGTGTTCGTGAGCAAGGCAGTGCTGTGTCTCGGCTGCTAAGTGACCCTGAAGCACCCAGAGGCAGCCATCACATAGGGACACTACAAACAAGCCTCCTCCGAATCTTCCAGAACTTTGACCTTGAACTGACGCAAGGTCACCACAATCCAGAACCTAATTCCAGGAAGAATTTGTTCTTGGGTCAAGGGGGTACTGAACCCAGAGGAGATAAAAGACTGAATAGATGCCACTGAGAAACTGGGGCAGAAGTCTACAGAGGCTGGTGTAGGTGATACATGAGACATTGTAGGAAGAACACTATTTGCAGATAGAAGAATTTCCCAGCTTATTTGTGTGAGTCGATGAACTCCTCTGAGTTTCGATTTCCTCATTTGTAAAATGGGGGTAATAACACTCATCTTGCTGATCACCTAGGGATCATATGAGGAAATTAGGTAAGTGAGTTCAATCTGAAAACTGTAAACTGCTCTAGAAATATGATGAATTGTATTATTGCTGTTCTGTAATGTATATGCAAAGGAAGTGGAGTTTCACTGGAAGAACATATATAACAGTGATTTCCACTTAAATGCACCAGAAAGAATGATGCAATTCATTATGAGACTTCTACTGCATTTTTAAACCCAGGGGAAGCTTTGCAAGCATAAGATAACAAAAACACAGCAAGGTAGTGTTAGACGGGGACTTGGCATCTCCACAGGCCCTGAATGTTCCAGACACATGGAGGAGGGTGAGGCAGGTGAAATGTACAGCCTGGGAAGGGCTGGTTCCCCCATGTGCACAAGGGGAACCTGGGACAGTCACTAGGCTGCTGCTCCAGCTCACCTGCCAAGGCAAATGCCAGAGACTGCTACAGGCTGAACTGTGTCCCCTAGCTGCATGTGTTGAAGCCCTAATACCAAAGGTGACAGCATTTGGAAATAAGGCCTTTAGGAGGTAATTAAGGTTAAATAAGAGCATAAGGGTGGGGCCCTAATCCAATAGGATTGGTTGCCTTGTACAAAGAAAAGATCTCTCTTTCTCTTTCTTTCTCTCTCTCCCCTCTCCCTCAGACGAAAGGCTACATGAGGACAAAGTAGCCACAGAGAGGTCTCACCAGAAACCAAACCCTGCTGGCACCTTGATCTTCAACTTTGCAGCCTCTAGAACTGTGAGAAAATAAATTTCTCTTGTTTAAGCCACCCAGTCTGTAATATTTTGTTAAGCAGCCATAGGAGACTAAGACAGTGACAATATCTTTATTTTCGTTTTACAACTAAAAAGAAAATCAAGTTTTCTTTGAGATATATTAATCTCTGCCACTTCTACCTATATACCCAATGAAAATGAATTAAAAATCCAATGGAAAAGTCTTACTTGATACCATTTTGTCTTAAGATAACAGACTGGAGAAAAAGTGTAATTTCAAGGTAAATTCTATCAATCAATTCTTATCAGAATCCATCTGCTCTTTTAAGAGTTCACTAAATCATCGGATGTCAGGGTTGCAAAGATCTTAAGTGTTACTGTCTAGTCATCCACCAAAGTTTTGATTTCAGTCCTCTAGTGGAGAGGCTAAAAACTCACATGTTGGATTTTGACCACCTGAGACCATATCCTGGCTCTTGCATTTCTTGGCTGTGGAAATCTAAGAAACTTAAAACATCTCCAAATCCCAGTTTCCTCATCTATAAAATGGAAATAATAATAATAACAATAACACATCTACCTCAGGCTTCTTGTAAAGAGGAAATGAAATAACCTACCCCCGTGTCGTGTCTGGAAGCTAGTAAGTGCCCAGCTAATGTTAACTATTACTATCTATCTTAGAAAAGTTCGGCAGAAAATGTGAAATACTCTGCAATCAAGTTAAAGCCAGACCGCCCATTTGGGAGTCACCCCTGGCACTCTATACCCATCCAGTAGCCAGCTATTGATCTATAAAGTCAGTTACCGTTTTTATCAGTTAGAGTGACGGGAGGGAAAGGTATTAGAGAATGGCAATAAAATCCATTTAAGGAAATCCAATTCAGTAAATCCTTAAGACAAGTGGAGCCACTGTGCACATGGCACAGAAAGGTATTATTTCTGCAAATACCGCCCCTTCAAACACTTGGCTCCTATGGTGTTCGTAGGGGATGTCAACACGGGACAGGCCCCTCCCCAGATTGGAGTATGGGTGACCCTGGGGGATGCAGGGGACACCAAAGGCCACAGGAAACAGATATGGCCCAGCTTCCTGGAGCCCCGATTGAATGAAGCAGAACGCAAACATTTGCATGATTTTTTTTAAGACAAAATATGGTATTTCCAAGAACTTTCTGGCATGCCTTATTCCGTTTCCAGCCGTGCCTCCAGTTGGGCAGGGGCTGTGAACTCTGCTCTGCCAGGGGGCCCTGGGGTAAAAGAAGAGCCCAGACCAGGAGGGTGCTCCCCCGCAGGCCACTGCTTCCCTGGATTATCCCAGCAGCCTCCTCCTTTCCAGCACCGTGATCTTCGCAAGTCCAGCGGGCACAGCCTATCCTCCCGGAGGAAATACCTTCAACACCTCCCTCTGGCCTATGGGGTGAAGTCCACGTTTCTTTAACTTGGTACAAGACCCCTCACAGCCTGACTCCCGACAGCCTTGCAAGCCTATGATTTCCGCTCGCACCTGCGACCCCTGTGCTCCACCCTGCCGTCCCGGTGCCCCCTCCCCCAACAGCTCTGCGATCTCATTCAAAGGCCCCTCCTGTGCGATGCTTTCTCTACTCTCCCCTCCTCCCCGCCGCCAGAACGCGGAGCACATGCTAAATACTGTCTATTTAACCACCAGTGTTAACTGGCTCTTAAATTAGGATTTAACTGGCTGTCTCTACTGCTGACTACAGTTTTGTTCTCCTTCACTTTTCTAATTTGCAGAGAAATTTTCTTCACGAAGTCGAACTGCTCTTTTGAAATGAAATCTCAGCAGATTTTCTTATTTCCAGACAAAATTAAAACAGGAAGTGAGAATCCAAAGTGTGCTCTACTGTGACAAAAGTCACATTACGAAACCAGTGTCCTCATCTCCAGTCTCCCCAGGGGTAGAATACGTTCCAGGGCTCCCAGCGGAGACTCCCATGAAATTCACTTCAAGAGGTTCTCAGAGGCCCTTATTTCACTCCAAGGCCTGGGCAAAACGTCGCAGGGTTTAGAATGCCAAAGAAAGCCCCTCTAGACTCGCAGTCAGATCGTGGGAAGACAGGGGCTGCAGAGAGCCAGGCTGGGGGCCAGCTGAAGCTTAGAAGACACAAAAGTGTTTCTTTCATTAAAAAAAAAATCTTTTGTGGAGGAAGTCCTGTGTCCCCAAGCAAGTTCTGACTTCACTAAAACTGCTGAGCTAAGCTCTGCCAGCCTCTTCCAGAAAGAGGGGGAAGCCTGTCTTCTCTCCACAACAGGGCACAGTGAATTGACAATGAATTCTGTTCGTCTCTTAAATAAATAACAAACCAGGCTCTATTCACGTTTACCCCAATTTCTCAGTAGAAAACCAAAACTGCTGTCCTGACATCACCGGTTCCCAAATGCTGCTGCTTCTGGTTTTGTCTGATCTTGTTCATTTATTTTGTTGTTGTTTTGTTTTTCCCACAGCTGGCAGTGAACAATGACCAATAAATTAACGAGCAGAGAAAAAGAAATCGACAGCCATTCTGGGAACACAGGAGTGTGCCAAAGTCAACAGGGAAAGCTGTGAGACGGAGCCCTTTTCGCCCATTCTTATAAATATGCAAGTACTTTATCCTGTCCTGAACTCTACAGCAGCTCATTCATTTTTGTTGTTGTTGTTTTTGTTTTGTCATTCATCCATTCATCTATCAGTTACTGAGCTGTTACTGTATTGAAAGTCACCCACTAACGCAACTTTAGTGGCTCTTAAACTTTACTGTTTCACAGTCAGCCCAACGACTTGCTAAAATACAGATTGCTGGCCCAGGACCCCTGAGTTTCCAATTGTGTAGCAATGGGGCGGAACCCTGGAATTTGCATTTCTCAAAAATTCCCGGGTGGTGCCGAGGTTACTCGCCCCAGGAGCACACTGTGAAAAGCACTGCATGAATATATCCACCACCAAGTCCCTAGAAGGCCCAGAAGGTAGAAGGTGCTCAATAAATATTCATTAAGCTGAACTGAAGCCGCTTTGAGAAAATCCTGGATTCTGAGATAACAGATTGGTTTGTATAAATATTTACACGTTTTGCCAGCTGAGACAGAGACACAAGTGAACAAGAACAACTATATAAAGCAGGGCGCTCTCATTTATAGATCAAATGTTAGGTTGAGGACAGAGTATACTGCAGCTGACTTATTGGTGAACTGACCTAGGTGTGGACACCTTGGGGATTATTAAGTAAAACAGGAAAATCATTTTATCATCTTGACCACGTGCCCCTGCAGTCGCCTCCTTCTTTTCCTCCTTCCCTCTTCCTCCTCTTTCCCCCTTCACCACCCTCCACCCCTTCTCCTCCATCTCTACAAGACTATCAGCTAGTATTTGTACACATACTTTGAGTTCCTGGAAGAGAGAAACTGTATTGTTGCCAAACGAAATAAATAATTTCTCTCTGTTCTTTAAGAAGGTAGACAGGGCAACATTATCATCCAAAAAAAAAAGTTTTCTTTATAAAGTCCTGTTTATCAAACTTTAGGGTAAACAAAAATGCGTGTTTTTTTTTAACGACCTCGAAGGCCATAATCTAAGGTGATTTGTGGCATGGGTTTCCCAGTTGGCTATTTTAAATAATACTCTTAAATTTATAACGGTGGCATGTTTTCTATAAATAGCATCGTATCAAGTGACCTCTTGTGTTCTTGGGTCCTCTCACTATTGTCAAGTTATTTTATTGCTATTCGCCAAGTAGCAAACTTGGAGAATCATAAATTATATAGGCTTATAATTTAGTTTCTGTCCCCTCTTGGTTATCTTGCAAAGAGAGAAAAGTAAGTTCATAATTCTTACAACTTAAAAAACATGGATATAGTGGGAAGCAGCCGCATAGCACAGGGAGATCAGCTCAGTGCTTTGTGACCACCTAGAGGGGTGGGATAGGGAGGGTGGGAGGGAGACACAAGAGGGAGGAGATATGGGGATGTATGTATATGTACAGCTGATTCACTTTGTTATACAGCAGAAACTAACACACCATTGTAAAGCAATTATACTCCAATAAAGATGTTAAAAAAAAAAAACATGGATAAGCCATTCTGATCATGGTATTTGTCAGTCTCTCTATGTGATTCTAATCCTTTTTATTTTATCGTTTTCAAGGCTGCTTTATTAGGCATATCAGTCGAGATTTTAAATTGCAAGCAACAGAAACTGACTTTGGCCAGTTTAAGCAGAAAAAATATCTCCCAGAATTCTTGGAAGACTTGAAACCCTGGGCTCAATGCTACTCAGACAAGAGCTGCAGATCTAGCCACAGAAGAAGCCATGTGAGGAAGCTGCGGCTATCACTGCAAAGCTAGGGGTGCTGCTTGCCAAAGCCTGAGCAACTCAAGGCGACTGCTGCCATTCCCTGCAGAGCCATGACGCTGCCCCAGGAACTCAGACCTGCAGGAAATGAATCACTTGGCTTGAGGGCATGCAGCCTTAACTTTACAAGCAATAACCAAGTTGCTCTAGTGGTTGTACCAATTTACACTCTGACCAATTTTTCTTCCCATAGTGCCATGTAGTCCTCAACATTTGTAACTGTCAGCCTACTCTATTTTTTTTCCAATCTGACGAGTGTAAAATGTTATCTCACTGTGATTTTAATGTGCATTTCTATGATTACTGGTGAAGTTGAGCGTCTTTGCATACGTCTCTTTGTCATTCTGAGTTTCTCTTTTTAGAATTGCCTGTTCATGTCATTTGCCCATTTTCTACTGGCTGTTTTATGTTTCTTAATTGATTTGTAGGAATTCTTTATCTATTTTGAATACTAATCCTTTGTTAATTATAGTAATTACAAAGAGCTTCTCTCAGTCTGTGGCTCATTAGTTCGCTTTTTTATAATGTCTTTTGATGGGCAAAACTTTTTTTTAATGTTGTCAAATATGTGACAGATTTGGAATAAACACAAAAGATTATTGCGTGTTCTCAGTGGAAAATCATGCACTGTTTACAGCACATCCTTCTGTGTTACTGGATTTTAGCTGTTCATTGTTTTGAGCTATTTTACAACTTTTAAGTTGCAGATTCTGCTAGCAATGCAAAATAATTGTTGTTTCTTGATGTGAAGATAAATTCTGTCTGGTGGTGGTTCAGTTGCCTTCTTCTGCCCAAACCCCTTAATCCCCCTCCCACAACCTGCCTGCCCGAAAAGCCAGCTTCACATCCATTTGTAAATTTATTTCAACATTCCTTCATTCCATATAAACTTGTGGTTCTCTGCTTTCTCCTTTTAACAGTTGTAACGCCTGCCTGGTTCCCTCATTAATAATCAAGTAAATAAAATCTTTAATACACGTTCATTTTATATCTCTATGAGAGTCGTGATTTTACCTTTTCTGAAAATTTCCTTTAACAAATGTATCGATCTTTTCCTTTACAGTCTGTGTTTTTGTGTCTTAAGAAATTATTCTGACCCTCAGGATTATAAAGATATCTCATACCTATTCTTCTAGGCCTACTGAAGTTTTACTTTAATATTTAAGCTATCTGCAATAGATTTTTGCTTAGATGGTGTGAGATGGTGACGTAATTTAATTTTTTTCCCCGTGGAGAGCCAGTTTCCTCAGCACCATTTACTAAATTGCCCACTTTGCCACCACTAATTGATAATTCTATCTCTGTTGTGTATC
This sequence comes from Physeter macrocephalus, assembly GCF_002837175.3. Taxonomy (NCBI): domain Eukaryota; kingdom Metazoa; phylum Chordata; class Mammalia; order Artiodactyla; family Physeteridae; genus Physeter; species Physeter macrocephalus. The sequence continues at coordinate 37,194,351 of NC_041232.1, forward strand.
AAGACTCCGTTACGCATAAGACTATTGCAGGGGTCCCCGTTCTGTTCCGGTGGTTGGCACCACCGCCGTAATTCTATAGCCTTAAAAGAAATCCTAACATTTGGTAGGACAAATCTGCCATGTTCTTTGTATTTAAAATGTCTATGGCTGTTATTGGCCCTTTACTTATCTGTATCAATTTTAGGATCAACTATGGGATTTTGCCTAAATTCTATTGGATTCACAAATTACTTTAGGGAGAATTGACTTCTTTAGGATTTGATGTCTTCCCATCCACAGACATGGGAGAGATATCTCCATTTGTTTAGATTTCTTCAAATACTTTTTTCATAGAGTTTTAGAATTCTGTCCATACAAGTCTTAACACATCATTTGTTAGTTTAATTCTAGGTACTTTTGTAGTTTTGTTGCTGTTGTAAATGCTATTTTTCAGATGCTTATTACTGGTGTATTTACAATTGATTTTTAATCTATTGACACCATGTTCAGCAACCCACATATGTTCTTAAAGTTAGAATTTTAATATGTGATCCTTCAGCCAATTCTTAGTCTTTCTTGGACCCAAGGGACCTATTTTTGTTTTAAAACTTTCTTGTGGAAGATATTTCAACTCAATACTGTACAGAGAATCAGACACAAAGCAGACACATTCAATAAACATTTGTTAAATAAGTAATGGCCAAAAGAAGGCATCTTTATTTGAAGAATTGTGCATCTCTCTTATGATCTGCAAATTCGATATTCAGCTGTGTAACCCTAAGAATATGACATATACATCCCCTCCCTTCCTATTTTATATAGGTAAAATCTAGTTAAAATAAATACCAAGAGCAGCCCTAAAAGAAGGGAGGGAGGAATGGAATATCACAAACTGATATCTAGGGGGAGGTGAGGAGAGGGCACTGTTGCTTGGCAATCGACTTCATTCCCAGCAGTTGCCAACCCAGTTCTGTAAGGGTCTCCTGTCCCTCCTTCCTCTCCATCATCCGCTCCTCTTCTAACCTGATAGAGTCAAGGAAAAGATCACCCAGAATAGTGAGAGGTTTACTGAGCAAATCTCACATTTGGGACAAAGCTATGATCTGGTTTCTAAAACTCACATTACAGATTGAGATTTATTTTCCCCTCTTGGAGAAGCCATGCTGGCATTAAACTGGGGTTGTGATATGCTTGTTCTGCCATTATAGACTTGAGATCTGAAAGGATCCCCAGAGAACACCGGCCATATTTTTTTTTTTTTTTTTTTTTTTTTTTGCTGTGTTAGGTCTTCGTTTCTGTGCGAGGGCTTTCTCTAGTTGCAGCGAGTGGGGGCAACTCTTCATCGCGGCGCCCAGGCCTCTCACTATTGCGGCCTCTCTTGTTGCGGAGCACAGGCTCCAGACGCGCAGGCTCAGTAGTTGTGGCTCACGGGCCTAGTTGCTCCGCGGCATGTGGGATCCTCCCAGATCAGGGCTCGAACCCGTGTCCCCTGCATTAGCAAGCAGATTCTCAACCACTGAGCCACCAGGGAAGCCCCTGGCCATATTTTTGAAATAAATTGTCCCCTGATCAGAAACTCATAACAGAATTTGGAATCAGATGGGGGCTTCAGGGTAGGAATGGTGGGTTCTGCTGGTTCTGCTTTGATATTTGAAATGATTGTGGGATATCCACCTATTTGTATCTGAGAAGTATGGAACTGAAGGCAGCTGAACTGTCTGAAGCAAAGGCATACATTTACGGGTCGTCAGTGGGATGTAAGTGCAGGTTGAAGCACAGATGGTAGATGAATCACCCCTGAGGGTTTGTAGTTTGAGAAGAGAAGAGGCCGGACTTGGAGGTCTGGGGAACACCACCTCTTAGAGGAAGGGAAGAGATGCCAGCCAGGGCCATATTTTTTTTTTTTTGCTGTGTTAGGTCTTCGTTTCTGTGCGAGGGCTTTCTCTAGTTGCAGCGAGTGGGGGCAACTCTTCATCGCGGCGCCCAGGCCTCTCACTATTGCGGCCTCTCTTGTTGCGGAGCACAGGCTCCAGACGCGCAGGCTCAGTAGTTGTGGCTCACGGGCCTGGTTGCTCCGCGGCATGTGGGATCCTCCCAGATCAGGGCTCGAACCCGTGTCCCCTGCATTAGCAAGCAGATTCTCAACCACTGAGCCACCAGGGAAGCCCCTGGCCATATTTTTGAAATAAATTGTCCCCTGATCAGAAACTCATAACAGAATTTGGAATCAGATGGGGGCTTCAGGGTAGGAATGGTGGGTTCTGCTGGTTCTGCTTTGATATTTGAAATGATTGTGGGATATCCACCTATTTGTATCTGAGAAGTATGGAACTGAAGGCAGCTGAACTGTCTGAAGCAAAGGCATACATTTACGGGTCGTCAGTGGGATGTAAGTGCAGGTTGAAGCACAGATGGTAGATGAATCACCCCTGAGGGTTTGTAGTTTGAGAAGAGAAGAGGCCGGACTTGGAGGTCTGGGGAACACCACCTCTTAGAGGAAGGGAAGAGATGCCAGCCAGGGATACCAACAAGGAGCAGCTGGAGAGGTAAGAGGTAAAGGAAAGAGGTGAGGACAGGAACCACGCAATGTTTTGAGGAGGAAGTGGGAGAGGGGCAAGTGCCAAAAGGGGGTCAAGGAAGATCAGCAGAGAGTGGACTTGGCACAAGTTGGCCACAGGTGACCACAGTGGGTCAGTGAGTTCTGTGCTCGTGCCCCTCATGCCTGGAGTGATGAGGCCCTGGTCTGGCTAGTTTGGTCAAGTCACTTAACTCCTATGGGTCTCTGGTGGCTCACCTATAAACTGGGCATGATAACAACTTCCTTCAGGACTGTTCTAAGGATCACTAAAGAGATTCTCAGTGTCTTGGTGATGCTCTGCCCTTCACTCCTTCTGTTTTCATCCTCCCTCACCCAACTCTCACCCTTGGAGCTCATCTGACAATCTCCTGCCCCTCACGTCATCTGAGTCTGTCTCTGCCAATTCCTTTGTGCTTAAATTTACTGTGAAAACCTTATTCTGATGCAAGCATGCATGATAGGAGAGCACTGCACTGCTTCCCCCATCTTGTACTCACCAAACCTCCTGCAAAAGCACAATCCCACCCACCCCAAACCTCAGTCATCCCTTCTGACCTGCCTTGTATTCTCTGGAAGCTGAGGGAACAAATGAGGTAAAAGTCTCCTTTGAGACAAACTGTCCTGTGAGTGGTTCTAAGTAGACATGGTAAGTGACCTTTGGTTTTCTCCACCAAAATGATGCGTGGTTGCTAGGAAACCAACAGCAGGTGTTAACCACACCTCACATGAAAATGCTCCCAATCTAAAGCACTGTAATTATATTCAGAAGAATTTTTAGCTGCTGTTTCATTATCATCTCTCAAAAATTTAGTTTAACCAATACTTATTGAACTTATTGAACTGTGCATGCAAGTGTAACAGAGAAGAGTCCATATTGGATCTATTCCTTTAGCTCTAACTTTTGTGCTCTGTTACCTGTGCTTAGTCATGCTGGATCTACACCTCTTGTAAAAGAATATTGCCCATAGCCTGAAATATACAGAATAGCCCATTCTCAAGGTTCTGACCTTTAAATATATAACACTTTTGCATTCATATAGAGATAAAATGTTGCAGAACAGAGAGTAACATTCCTCTTGTCAGAGGTTTATAGGGACATTTTGACCAGACCTATGTGGAGAGATGCAAGAGCAAAGGATTCAGGCATCGAGAAGTTGGCAGAAGCCAGTCACACCCCCTCCCCTTTGAATACAAAAGAAGCCTGAATTCTCACTCGGGTAAGATGGGTCTTTGGGACACTACTCCACCATCTTCTCGGGCTGCTGGCTTTCCCAATAAAGTCGCTCTTCCTTACCCCAACAGCTCATCTCTCGATTTATTGCCCTGTCATGCAGCGAGCAGTATGAGCTTGGACTCCATAACACAAGGAACTTGCAAAGCACAAATCTGGTCGTGTCATTCCTTAACTCAAAAGCCTTCGGTGCCCCCCTGGACACAAAAGGAAGTCGAAACTGCTTAATCTGACCTACAAAGCCAGCCTTGTCTTTTTTTTTTTTCTTATTAGTCATCAATTTTATACACATCAGTGTATACATGTCAATCCCAATCGACCAATTCAGCACACCACCATCCCCACCCCACCGCGGTTTTCCCCCCTTGGTGTCTACTCGTTTGTTCTCTACATCTGTGTCTCAACTTCTGCCCTGCAAACCAGTTCATCTGTACCATTTTTCCAGGTTCCACATACATGCGTCAATATACGATATTTGTTTCTCTCTTTCTGACTTACTTCACTCTGTATGACAGTCTCTAGATCC
>NC_041232.1:37198925-37199736 GCF_002837175.3 Physeter macrocephalus
ACAGTGCAAGAGGGTTCCCTTTTCTCCACACCTTCTGCAGCATTTGTTGTTTGTAGATTTTCTGATGATGCCCATTCTAACTGGTGTGAGGTGATACCTCATCGAAGTTTTGATTTGCATTTCTCTAATAATTACTGATGTTGCGCAGCTTTTCATGTGCTTCTTGGCCATCTGTATATCTTCTTTGGAGAAATGTCTATTTAGGTCTTCTGCCCATTTTTGGATTGGGTTGTTTGGTTCTTTAATATTGAGCTGCATGAGCTGTTTATATATTTTGGAGATTAATCTTTTGTCAGTTGCTTTGTTTGCGAATATTTTCTCCCATTCGGAGGGCTTTTCGTCTTGTTTATGGTTTCCTTTGCTGTGCAAAAGCTTTTAAGTTTCATTAGGTCCCATTTATTTATTTTTGTTTTTACTTCCATTACTGTAGGAGGTGGATCAAAAAAGATCTTGCTGTGATTTATGTCAAAGAGTGTTCTTCCTATGTTTTCCTCTAAGAGTTTTATAGTGTCTGGTCTTACATTTAGGCCTCAAATCCATTTTGAGTTTATTTTTGTGTATGGTGTTAGGGAGTGTTCTTATTTCATTTTTTACATGTAGCTGTCCAGTTTTCCCAGCACCACTTATTGAAGAGGCTGTCTTTTCTCCATTATATGTTCTTGCCTCCATTGTCAAAGACTAGTTGACCACAAGTGCGTGGGTTTATCTCTGGGCTTTCTATCTTGTTCCATTGATATATGTTTCTGTTTTTGTGCCAGTACCATATTGTCTTGATTACTGTAGCTTTATAGTATAGTCTGAAGTCAGGGAG
>NC_041232.1:37199752-37200427 GCF_002837175.3 Physeter macrocephalus
CTCCATACAAATTGTGAGATGATTTGTTCGAGTTCCGTAAAAAATGCCATTGGTAATTTGATAGGGATTGCATTGAATCTGTAGATTGCTTTGGGTAGTACAGTCATTTTCACAATATTGATTCTTCCAATCCAAGAACATGCTATAATTCTCCATCTGTTGGTATCATCTTTAATTTCTTTCATCAGTGTCTATAGTTTTCTGAATACAGGTCTTTTGTTTCCCTAGGTAGGTTTATTCCTAGGTATTTTATTCTTTTTGTTGCAATGGTATATGGGAGTGTTTCCATAATTTCTCTTTCAGAGTTTACATCATTAGTGTATAGGAATGCAAGAGATTTCTTTACGTTAATTTTGTATCCTGCAACTTTACCAAATTCATGGATTAGCTCTAGTAGTTTTCTGGTGGCATTTTTAGGGTTCTCTATGTTTAGTATCATGTCATCTGCAAACAGTGACAGTTTTACTTCTTCTTTTCCGATTTGTATTCCTTTTATTTCATTTCCTTCTCTGATTGTCGTGACTAGGACTTCCAAAACTATGTTGAATAATACTGGTGAGAGTGGACATCCTTGTCTTGTTCCTGATCTTAGAGGAAATGCTTTCAGTTTTTCACCATTGAGAATGATGTTTGCTGTGGGTTTGTCATATATGGCCTTTATTATGTTGAGGTAGG
>NC_041232.1:37201044-37201280 GCF_002837175.3 Physeter macrocephalus
CAGTTTCAATCTCATTACTTGTGATTGGTCTGTTCATATTTTCTATTTCTTCTTGGTTCAGTCTTGGAAAGTTATACCTTTCTAAGAATTTGTCCATTTCTTCCAGGTTGTCCATTTCATTGGCATAGAGTTGCTTGTAGTAGTCTCTTATTGTGCTTTGTATTTCTGCAGCGTCTGTTGTAACATCTCCTTTTTCATTTCTAATTTTATTGATTTGAGTCCTTTCCCTCTTTTTC
>NC_041232.1:37202401-37209672 GCF_002837175.3 Physeter macrocephalus
GAATCTGAATGAGATCCTTGCCGGGTAGAGTAATTTTGGTTGTAGGTTCTTCCCTTTCATCACTTTAAATATATCTTGCCACTCCCTTCTGGCTTGTAGCGTTTCTGCTGAGAAATCAGCTGTTAACCTTATGGGAATTCCCTTGTATGTTATTTGTCGTTATTCCCTTGCTGCTTTCAATAATTTTTCTTTGTCTTTAATTTTTGTCAATTTGATTACTATGTGTCTCCGTATGTTTCTCCTTGGGTTTATCCTGTATGGGACTTGCTGCGCTTCCCAGACTTGGGTGGCTATTTCCTTTCCCATGTTAGGGAAGTTTTCGACTATAATCTCTTCAAAGTTTTTATTCTGTTCCATGGCAGTGATTTCCACCATTTTGTCTTCCAGCTCACTTATCCATTCTTCTGCCTCACTTACTCTTCTATTGATTCCTTCTAGTGTATTTTTTCATTTCAGTTGTTTTATTGTTCATCTCTGTTTGTTTGTTCTTTAGTTCTTCCAGGTCTTTGTTAAACATTTCTTGCATCTTCTCGATCTTTGCCTCCATTGTTTTTCTGAGGTCCTGGATCATCTTCACTTTTATTATTCTGAATTCTTTTTCTGGAAGGTTGCCTATCTCCACTTCATTTAGTTGTTTTTCTGTGGTTTTATCTAGTTCCTTCATCTGGTACATAGCCCTCTGCCTTTTCACCTTGTCTATCTTTCTGTGAATGTGGTTTTTGTTCCACAGGCTACAGGATTGTAGTTCTTGCTTCTTGCCAGCCTTGTCTTATAACCCTCCCCACTCCGGCCTCACCTGGCCACTGCTCACTCTTTCTGCTCTATCGCTTGGGTCTTCTTGAAATCCTACTTTGCTTTTGCCTGCCGAATGACTTGCCATTCTTCAAAACCTCACTTAAAAGATACTACTAAGTCCAGACAGAAAGAATTGCTTGTTCATTGATGATTTCAGGTGTGCATGCCTTCACTCAGCAAAGATTTTGTCTGCTATGTAGTGAGCACATCTTGTTTGCTGTCTTTCTTTAGAGGGCATGGTTTGTAATTGTTCTATGCCTGCCTCTATCATAAGGATTTCCCATTGATGACAAAACTACAGCAACCGGTAATTCTTTTTTTTTTTCTTTTTTTAATAAATCTATTTATTTATGTATTTATTTTTGGCTCCGTTGGGTCCTCGTCGCTGCACGAGGGCTTTCTTTTAGTTGCAGTGAGTGGGGGCTACTCTTCGTTGCAGTGCACGGGCTTCTCATTGTGGTGGCTTCTCTTTCCCATTGATGACAAAACTACAGCAACCGGTAATTCTTTTTTTTTTTCTTTTTTTAATAAATCTATTTATTTATGTATTTATTTTTGGCTCCGTTGGGTCCTCGTTGCTGCACGAGGGCTTTCTTTTAGTTGCAGTGAGTGGGGGCTACTCTTCATTGCAGTGCACGGGCTTCTCATTGTGGTGGCTTCTCTTGCTGCAGAGCACAGGCTCTAGGCACACAGGCTTCAGTAGCTGTGGCACATGGGCTCAGTAGTTGTGGCTCATGGGCTCTAGAGCACAGGCTCAGTAGTGTGGTGCACAGGCTTAGTTGCTCTGCGGCATGTGGGATCTTCCCAAACCAGGGCTTGAACCTGTGCCCCCTGCATTGACAGGCGGATTCTTAACCACTGCATCACCAGGGAAGCCCCTGCAACTGGTAATTCTTTGATTTCACAAATTATGGTCCTGACTTATAGAGTTTAGAATTTTAAAATTTAAAAAGCACCTAGTAATTATCCCAGAGTGGTTTTCTTAAAATTATATACACTCTGTTACCCAATCATGCTTAGCACAGCTATGGGAGACGCCCTCTTATATTCAGACTTTGTTCAAGTTTTATTAAATTTAGGTCTTCCCGTAAAGTTTCTACTCAAGAGAATAAGTATTGTTTGAAGCTCCATGGAATAAAAAAGCTGATTCCTAAGGAAATAAATGGCTTCTCCACATGATCCATAAACAGTTCGCCAGGTATCAGCCATCAGCCCTGAATCACGAAGATAGCCAACTTTTGTTTTTCTTTTGACACATGCTTAAAATTCTCTCTAAATCTCTGTGCATAAACAAGCCCCAGTCTATGCAGCCCCTGCATTTTCCCTGCTGCCACTGTGACAAAATATCTGCGATGCAGTGGATCTTTGAAAACTCTGCTTTTCTTCCCTTATGTATGTTCCCTTGAGCTGGGGTGCATTTCCCAACATGAACCTAAATTGTAACCCACTGTATTGCCAGAGTCTAGTGAGAAAAGCAGAAACCAATTTGAGTATTTTGCGGGGAATTTAATACTGAGAATTTAATATATAAGTGATGAAAGAGAAGCCAAACAGATTAGCGACAGCTGGAAGCTATGGAGGTTGGGAGTGCAAAGGGAGCAGAGGGTGTTGATGGACCCCAGAATTCGGAATCACCTGGCAGAAGCCAGTACCAAAAAGGAGGAAAAGCTATAACCAAAGACACCGCCCAAGGTACAGAGAGAGGGAGAAAAGTACCATGGCTTCTACCCTTCTCCCCCAGTCTTCCAGGAGCTTCCATTGACCAAATGGAAACTACATCAAGCCAAAGGGCAAGGAATCTGAGAAGTGTTTTCCCTGAAATAGCAGATAGGAGCAGGGGAGAGGCAGGGAAGGGGTCTGACAGCAAACAGGAACACAATCCATGCCTTTGAGCCCCAGTGATGAAGCTCTGTCACACAAAGTGTCGCCCACTTCTAACCCAGGCATGTTCACAGACCTCCTCATAATCCCACAGGCACCAAGCCCTAGCTAAGTAGGTACTGACAAAGATGCCCTGCTCTTCTCCATGAGGGCTGGCCAACTTTTAGGAAATACCAATCTAATTTTCGTTTTGTTTTTCTAATTAAGCTTTTTTAAAAAAATTGGAGTATAGTTGATTTACAATGTTGTGTTAGTTTCTGCTGTACAACAAAGTGACTCGGTTATACATTACATATATCCATTCTTTTTTAGATTCTTTTCCCGTATAGGCCATTACAGAGTATTGAATAGAGTTCCCTATACAGTAGGTCTTTATTAATTATCTATTACATATATAGTAGTGTGTATATGTCAATCCCAGTCTCCCAATTTATCCCTCCCCCTACTTACCCCCTGATAACCATAAGTTTGTTTTCGACATCTGTAACTCTATTTTTGTTTTGTAGATAAGTTCATTTGTAGCCTTTTTAAAGATTCCACATATAAGCAATATCATATGATATTTGTCTTTCTGTGTCTGACTTACTTCACTCGTTATGACAATCTCCAGGTCCATCCATGTTGCTGCAAATGGCATTATTTTTATTAAGTTTTAAAAATACTTTTCTAAGGTAGAAATCAATACCTCTGCATTATGATCATGTCCCATGTATATGTTTCAATAGGTTTTCAGAGGTTTATCTCCAATTAATAAATGTCTTTCTTTTCAACACTTAATATTCAAATATCTGCTCATAAAAATGCATCTTAGTCCTATTTTTGTCACATTTATTCCCTAGAGATTTTTATTGGTTTTGTTCTATGTTTAGCAAGAACTTTCAAGTAGCACATTGAGAGCTTTAGGCAAATTTAAATAATCTCCTTTAAATTAGAAGGAAACTCAATGCACTGCAGTAGTCCTTTGCTAGGTTGAGCCCCAGTCATCTGAAAGTCATTTGCCCAAAACATTTATCAGGTACTCCTGGGAAATTCTGTGCATGCTGAGAAGATAAGAACCATGCAGTGCAATAGGAATCTGCTAAAAAGCCCCTAGAATAAGGGAAAGCAGCGTAGAAAAATCAGATTTCTGTTCATAATTAAACAGGACTATTAAAACCACATTAACTTTGGAAACTATAATCTTCAGAAACTCTTGCCTACATTTAAATCACAATATACAACCTCTTTACTATTTTACATCCATCTTCTTGTTATAAAAATACTAAATGTTCATTATAGAATATTTGGAAAATAAGGAAAAGTATAATAATTAAAATTTTTGAAAAACTCATAGCTTCGACATCCAAAGAAAACCTCTATTAACATTTCGATGCCTATTTTGTGCTGGTGTGTGTGTGTGTGTGTGTGTGTGTGTGTGTAAAACAACCTTGGGGGCATACCACGCATACAGTTGTATACCCTGATTTTTATCATTTACCATTTTATTTTGAGGATTTCCCCACACTATAATTTTCCCCATCTAAAAATCATTTTAATTGGCTCATAATATTCTATTGTATGGCTGCACTATAATTTATTAAATTATTTCCATTTTGTTAGACATTTAGGAACCACGTTGCTACTTATGCCTTGACAGGCCAATATGAAAAGACTGGTTTTCCCACCTATAAAAAGGAAGTAACATCATCCTGAAAGAAGCTGGCATTTCCTCTTCTCTGCCCCTAATTATCTCTTAGCTGTCTTTGGTTTCACACTGACTGCATCTGAAGGCTTCTCCTTTTGTTATACTGACGAGTAGGAGTGAGAAAAGAGACCACCACCTAGAGGAACTTGACCAAAGGCGTGGATAATTATTAAATTATTTTATGGATCTACTTTATGGAATCTTTTAAAGGAATTATTAATTATTAAATGGATAATTATTAAAGTGACCACTTGGAAGAAGCCTTGTTCTTGTTCTTTAAAAATAGAAGGTCACTGCTGACATATTTAAGAGCACATATACATATTTATTTATATATATTTTAGAATATATCTAAATGTATGTATGTATGTGTGTGTATATATATATATATACATTTAGATGCTTAGAAACCGCTGTTAAGTGAGTGATGAATTACAAATGCCAGAGAAGGATATGGCTGAAGGTCTGATTTATTTGGGGGTGCCCATTGGGTTTTCTTGTTCCTTTTGTATTTTTTGGCAGAAATCAATGATTTGGAGTGGCATTGGTCCAGAGAAGTCTTTACAGCACTAAAAACTGTATTTTTTTATTAACACATTTATACTTTTGCTATATTATGTTATACCATATATATTTATATGTAGATAGAAAAACAATAAGTATGACAGAACATTATAAGATTGGTGTGAGGATTAAATGAGATGATGAATAAGGATTCAGCTCAATGACTGGCTAACTGAAAATATGCCGCAGGGGTCATGTGCTATTTGTACCAGCGTCCTTATTTTCCTTTGAATGGGGCTTTACAGCTTACAAAGAATTTTCATACACATTTGCTCTTTTACTTGCCACAGCACCTCAGAGAGGTAGGCAAGGATGAGGATCTTTCTTGTCTCAACGTCCTTCTACTCTGCAGCTCACGATGGTGACTGGCTCGTTTGCTGACGGCCATGTAAATGGCCAGGCTGGACTGAATTATTACAGACTATGACTTTGGCAAAAGCATATAGAATGAGTGGACAAGCTTGGCAAATCTCTCTCTATTCTAGCAGAGACATAGGCTCCACACTCTGTACTAATAAACCATTTGATTTTAGGCAAGTTCCTTAAATCACCCTCAGTGTTCGGCCAAAATCAATAATAATGACAATAATAATACCACTGCACTCTCGAATCTAGGGCTAACGTTACAAGCACAAAAGAAGATAAAGCCGTCCAAATTACATCTTTTTAGGAGTGGAACTTTTGAAAGTATTCTTACAAGACTTTTCTAAACAATGCTGCACTTACTAATTGAATATGACAATCTAAGCATTCCTTTGGAGTGTCTGGCATGAGCCTTTAACATCCCCTTCCTTCTTCTGGATCTGCTTGCAGCCCAGGTATACAGGCAGCTTTCAAACTGTTCCTCACACACATCTATACTCTTTCTAAACACTCATCTAGAAGCAAGAAGTTGGAGGGGAGTTACGTTTGGGGGGAAAAAAATCCAAGGGGATAGTCATAATTCAGTGAGAGGCTGGCTGAAAAGTTGAATCCCAAGTCAAGTTCATTGCTCCCCAAATAAACCGAAGAGACCCAGGGGCCTCAGAGTCAATGGTTTGGCACTTATGAGTGCTCCAGGTCAAGCTTAGTGTTTACATGGTTCATCAATTTGTTTTCAAAGAGCTGCCCCAAAGTCAGCAGGGTTAATCAATTCTAACCATTGGGTAATCAAATAGTCAGCAAAGGCATCCCACGAGGGTACGAAGGAAGAAGGCAGGACAGACCATGTGATTGTCCCAGTCATTTAAGACCCAGTCATGACAGAACCAATCATTCTGATCGCCCGTTGCAGGATTACCACTCAACCACTACCTGACTCAACATGTGTTCCCCTTATTTTCAAAATACTTTTAGAGTCACAACTGAAAAGCAATCTCTTTGGCTTCATTTAGTGCTAGGATGGGAACTGTAACTCGAGTACATCAGCAGAAGGACGTACCTTTTCCAAATTAGCAGGATAGGCAAAGGACAAAACAGGAGGGCCGGTTCAAGCACAGACTCAGATTCCCAGCCTGGTGGAGAGCTTTTTGGCGAATACAAAGAGAGGCAGAAATAGAAATGATATTTGGATGCTGTTAAACTATATTAGAGAAGATGTGGATGTCAATTGCCTGTTACAGATCACCAAACTAGCACAGAGAAAACACGGAGCTGCAGTGAGACTTGCATGCTCCAAACAGCTGCTTCAAGTCTCCCTCTGCTAAAAACAGAACATCTGATAAATTCTTGACTTGTCTTGGCATTTTTGTCTCAGAATATAGAGGAAGCAAGGAAGTTAGCTGAATCAGAAGGAATGTGCAGGGATGTGGAAGGGTGGAGTCCTGGAGAATTAAGCAAGTGTTTCACCTTAACCCTTGTTGCCTTTGAAACACAAAAAGATATCCCAAAGTTTATCTAAAAGCTGCATACAATGAATGATGTCTGTAATTTGCTTCAAAATTATCTAATGGCACAGGAAGTGGGTGGAGGGTGGTAGGTAAGGGTACAGAAAAAAACAGCATTGTCTTTGAGCTGATAATTGTTGAAATCAGATGATAGATCTATGGGGGTTCATTTTGCTATTCTCTCTATTTGTGTATGTTTGACAATTCCCATAATAAGTAAAACAAAACAAAACAAAATAATATATGACTCATTCCAAAGCAAAAATAAACGTTCTAAAAGGAAGAATAACTTAAAGGTATGATGAGCTTTCAGAAAAGAAACAGTCCATTGGCAGACGCACAAACAATTTCATTCAGGGAGGAAGTGTGTGCTTTTGGAGTGCTGGGTGGCGAGACAGCATCGAAAACCATGTGATGCGGGGCTTCCCTGGTGGCGCAGTGGTTGCGCGTCCGCCTGCCGATGCAGGGGACGCGGGTTCGCG